>NC_135481.1:172394167-172581667 GCF_052094955.1 Ictidomys tridecemlineatus
AACATGACTTCTCCTTTATATCCAAAGTTTGAAAAGGAGGGCATGCTTTCTAGTGTTCCTTCTTTATAAGGGCACTTAAATTCCATCAGACCATCCCCTATTCTCATGACCTTATCCAACCCTAATATCCTTCCAAAAGTCCCATCTCCAGATATTATCAATTTGGGAGTTAAGGCTTCAACATGGACTTTAGAGGGGACACAGACATTCAGGCTATAACATAGTTGTAAGTTCCTCTATTTTGTTTTTCTTCTTTAGGAGTACTTCAGCCATTCTTGGCAGTTTGCTCAAATCTGTTGATGCTTTCAAACTGACTTTTCAAAATGATCAAAAAACCTACTGGAAGACAGGTGCAATGGCACATACCTGTTATCATATCAGCTTTTGAGGAAACTGAGACAAGAGAATTGCAAGTTTGAGGCCAGCCCCGGCAACTTAGAGAGACCCTGTCTTAAAATAAAAAATGAAAATGGCTGGAGTTGCTCAGTTGTAGAGTACTTGCCTAGCATGCTAGAGACTCTGGATTTGATCTCATAAGGGGGAACCTTATGGGTTTAATTTTTTTTTCTTATCTGAAATTGTGTGGAATTTAAAGATTACTTTGGAGAGAATTGATATTTTTCACCCTATCAATTAAGTAAGCCTGGCTTTTCCAATCCATGTAATTTTAAATATCTTTTAATACAATATTGTAATTCTCTCATTATTTTGTATCATTCTTGCTATTATATATTATATGTTTTACTATTATGTTTTTATTGCTAACATATCTAGGATTATAATAAATTGTAGTGGAATTGTTGGTCATAAGAGCAACTACATTCAATATTTGTATATTGACTTTGTATTCCTTACTTCATTAATTTTTTTTTTTTTTGCCATGCTGGAGATTAATCCCAAAACACATGTGCGTGGCAAGTGCTATAGTTAGGTACACCCCCAACTTCTCAATTCCTTATCCCAATAATTTAGATTCTTTGGAGTTAAATATATGGGCACTCATATAATCTATGAATTAGATGACCTTTTTTTCTTTTCTGATTTTTACTTTTATTTCTTACCTTGCTTTCACTGACTCAGACCATTACACATTTCATTATACCAGGGAGTAAAAGTGTTAACAGTGGGCAACACAGTATTGTTCCTAACAGAATGCTTTTCCTGTGTGTTTTGATATTGTAGGGTTTTTTGGTTATTGTTTTGTTTTTGCTTCTATTTTGTGTTTGTATGCTAGGGATTGAACCCAGGGCTCATACATGCTAGGCAAGCACTCTACCACTAAGCTTCATCTTTAATTTTTTTATGTATTTTGATTATTTATATATTTATTTATTTTTTGTGGTGCTGGGGATTGAACCCATGGCCTTGTGCATTTGAGGCAAGCACTCTCCCAATTGAGCTATATCCCCAGCTGTGTTTTTATATTGTGAGAGAGGATCTCACAAGTTGATTACGCTGGCCTTGAATTTGTGATCCTACCTTAGCTCCTCAAATTTCGGGATTACAGGTATGTGCTACTGTGCCCTGCTCGTGACTGTTTCTTGAATTTTATTAAATTTGTTTTATTTTTATTTGTGTTCTTAGATAAAATCTCACTATATTTCCCAGGCTGGCCTGGAACTCCTGGGCTCAAGGCTTCTCCAGCCTCAGCTTCCCAAGTAACTGAGACTATAGATGTGTGCCACCACACCTAGCTTCAAATGTTTTTTCCCTCTGTTTTCAAATTTGTTCCTTTAATCTATTAACATAATAATGTTTATTATTTGATTTTTCTAATATTAAGCCTATTCTGTATTCATGAGAAGAATCAGATCTTTTTTTTTAATGTATTGCTAGGTTCAATTTGCTAATAATTTTGTCAGAATTATTGTATCATAAATAGTATTAACTTCAATTTTCCTTTTTTGTATGGAAAATTTTTAAGTTTTTTTTGTGTATCCCTTTATGGTGAAATTGAGATTTGAGTTATTTATTCCTTAACTCTTTGGTAATACTTACTTGTAAAGCACTGATGACATGACTTTTCAAATTTTTATGTATTTGTTTGTCTTGGTACTGGGGATCAAACCCAGGGTCTCTCATTTCTCACATGTGTAGCAAGTGCTCTACCAATGAGCTATATCCCCAGCCAGCCCCTCAGGAAAGATTTTTTATTTACTAATTCAATTTCTATAAATATAGGATTATTTAGATTTTTAATTTCTACTTGAATTAGTCTTAGAAACTTAGAATCTTCTATGAAGTTTTATGAATCATCTTAAATCTTTGGCATAAAGAAGGAAAAAAATCTCAAATTTTTATACTTTAAAGATGTTATTTTACTCTTCTGTCTTCTTACTTGTATTGTTTTTGAGCACAAATCTGCCACTCTTACCTTTGTTCCTTTCCATGAAATTTATCTTTTTACTGTCTGGCTTTTAAGATTTTCTTTTCTAAGATATCATGACATTAAGCAATTTAATTTTTGTTTCCTTTTTTTGGAAGGAGGATTAGGGACTGAACCCAGGGCCTTGTGAACACTAGATAAGCACTGTATCACTAAGCTACAGCAATTTGATTTTGATGTGACTTACTGTGGATTTTTTCATTTACTTCCATTTGGGATTTGTCCAGTTGCTTGAATCAGTGGATTTATACTTTTTCCTCAAATTTTGAAAATTTCTTGCCATTATTTAAGAGGTTTTTCTTACTCCATTTACATGTGTATTGGGCTAGACAAAGTTGTCTCACAACTCCCTGAATACAATTGTTTTCAGTATTTTTTCATTTTATTTTTTTATACTATTTTTGTGTATAATTATTCTTTTTTTGTTTTTGAAATCTTGGGCTAATTTATTGTTTTTTTCCTCTCTGTGGCATCTCTAACATATAGTCATTGAACCTCTGCTGAAAACATAATCATTCTTTTGTATTGGAGAATTGGTTCTAGACTCCACTACCCACTTCATGAACATCAAAATCTGCATGAACTCAATTAAGTTCCTTATATAAAATCACATATTATTTGCATAAAACCTAAACAATCTTCCCATATACTTTATTTGAAATTTTTTTTTGAGAGAGAGAAAGAGAGAGAGAGAGAATTTTAATATTTATTTTTTAGTTTTCGGCGGATACAACATCTTTGTTTGTTTGTGGTGCTGAGGATCGAACCCGGGCCGCACGCATGTCAGGAGAACGCGCTACCGCTTGAGCCACGTCCCCAGCCCAAAAAATTTTTAAATTTGTTCTAATTAGGTATACATGACAGTAGAATGCATTTTGACATATTGTTCACAAATTCCTCTGGCTGAACATGGTGTAAAGTCACACCACTATTGTAATCATATGTGTATATAGGGTAGTAATGTCCATCTCACTCCACTGTCATTCCCATTCACCCCTTCCCCTCCCCTCATTCTCCTCTGCATAATCCAAAGTTCTTTCATTCTTCCCTCTCCTCCCCACCTCCCATTTTTTATTAGCTTCCACTTCTCAGGGCAAACACTCAGCTTTTGGTTTTTTAGGTTTGGTTTATCCATTTACCTGCAAATGCCATAATTTCATTCTTTTTTAAGGCTGAGTAATAATATTCCATTGTGTATATATACCACATTTTCTTTATGCATTCATCTGTTGAAGGGCATCTAAGGTGGTTCCATAGACTTATACTTTAAATCATTTCTAGATTACTTAAAATACCATGTGGATACAATATAAATCATTGTAATATGTATTGTTTAGGAAATAGTGACAATAAATTCTGTACATACATAGTACAGATGCAACCATCATAGGCCTAACTACATGGCACACCTCAGTAGCACCATAGCTTTTTTATTTATTTATTTTTGGCACTGAGTGTTGAATCCAGTGGTGCTTTACTGCTGAACTTTATCCCCAACTCTTTTTATGTTTTATTTTGAGATAGGACCTCACTGAATTGATGAGGCTGGCCTCAAACTTACCTTCCTCCTGCCTCAGTCTCCCAAATCTCTGGGATTGCAGGCATGTACCATCGCACCCAGCTAACTAGCATTAAAACAAAACAAAAAACCCACAAATATTTTCCACCTGAAATTGGTTGAATCTACAGATATGGAGAAGCAAATGTATTCTAATGTCTTTTCTTTTGCCTTTTCTAATGCCATTAATTTATCCAGTGTATTTTGCTTCTCAGATATTGTATTTTTTTGTTTGTTCCAATTACCTATTAGTTATATATGACACATAATACTAAATGGAGTATAACTTCTCATTCTTCTGGTTGTATATGAAGTAGAATTACACCAGTCATGTAATCATTTATGCACATTGGGTAATAATGTCCGATTCATTCAACTATCCTTTTTACCTCCATACCCCCCTCTCGTCCTTCACTTCCCTCAGTCTAATCCAAAGTCTCTCTATTCTTCCCTAAGCTTCCCTGCTTTTTGTGACTAGCATCCGCATATCAGAGAAAATATTCGGTCTTTGGTTCTTTGGCATTGACTTATTTTCCTTAGCATGATATTCTCCACTTCCATTCATCTACCAAAAATTGCCATAATTTTATTCTTCTTAAAGGCGACGTAATAGTCCACTGTGTATTTATACCACATTTTCTTTAACCTTTCATTTGTTGAAGGGCACCTAGGTTGGTTTCATAGTTTAGCTATTGTGAATTGAGCTGCTATAAACATTGAAGTGGCTGCATCACTAGAATATGCTGATTTTTTGAGAGAGAGAGAGAGAGAGAGAGAGAGAGAATTTTAATGTTTATTTTTTAGTTTTCGGCGGATACAACATCTTTGTTTGTATGTGGTGCTGAGGATCGAACCCCGGCCGCACGCATGCCAGGCGAGCGTGCTACTGCTTGAGCCACATCTCCAGCCCAGAATATGCTGATTTTAAGTCCTTTGGGTATATGCTGAGAAGTTGGATAAATGGGTCAAATAGTGGTTCCATTCCAAGTTTTCTGAGGAATCTCCATACTGCTTTCCATATTGATTGCACCAATTTGCAGTCAAAGTTCAATTTGGGCCTTGTTTTTACATCTTCCATACCTCAAATTACTATGATTCAGTCTTCTAGTTTCTTAAACATAGGGATTACAGTTATAATAACTGTTATTATTATCTTTTTCCCCCTCTAATCCTATTATCTGTGTCTTGCTTTTAAGTTTTGTTAGGCAGGAGGCAGAGTAGCATTTAATTTAGGGCAAATTTTGCCCCACTGCTGAGGCAGAATCTTTTTGAGTACCTAGTGTCCTGAGAAGTAATGAGGATTTTGACTGAGGCTAGTGGAAATGGGCAGAATTTCCAGTGCAAGATGTGTATTCATGTTTTACATCTGAATGTCTAGTTTTTGCAGTACCATTTGTTAAAAAGACCCTCTTTCTTTGTACCTTTGTTGAAAATCAATTGACCATATATGTACAGGTTCTGCTGTTTCCTACAAGCCTCAGTGAATGGTTGGCATTCCGATAGCTCCTTCATTCTCCTAATAGTGATTTAGTTTTCAGTGTTTTTTCCATTGGGCAGAGATTGTTCAACAATGAGGACCAGGGATTTGGGTCACATTAACACATGGAGCAGTGAACACATCCTGAGAATTCTGGGGACCAAACTGATTTTGACCTTTATCATCTGCTGCCTGCTGCCTTCTTTCTGTACCCTTTTATATTTGTCTCATGTCCACATGCAACTGTTGAGGGACACTTAAAAAAGAAAGTTCTCTACAGTGTTGAGCATGAATCAATCATTCAGCTGCATGTTACCTACAACACTCTTGGGAACAGAATATTGAAAAAAGCTAGCAAGTCACAAAAGAACACAATTGGAAATCCATTAGTAAGAAAGCAAACACAGACAATACTAAGTAGTATTTAGTATTTAAGAAAAGAAGAAGGGTGGTATGTGGTGAAATTATACCAACTTGAGTTATATTAATTTCCTCTGGTAATGCTGCCAATTAGGAAGGGCATACAAGGGACTTTAAAACTAGTAGTAATGTGTGATTTCTTAGGTGAGGTAGCATGTGCACATTCAGCTGGGTTTTGGTGGTGTTGTTTTAGTCTTCTTCTTTAAATGACATGTATGCTTTTCAAATACTTTCATGGACATAGAATGAAAATCATTCAACTGTTGTATTTCCCCAGCAGTGATAAATGTTCTCTCTCCACACAGCACTGTTGGAACACTTATATTTGTACAGCTAGTTGATTGAAGGAGGAAAAAACAAATTCTTTTTTTAATTAATTAATTTATTTTAATTATGTATACATGATAGCAGAATGCATTTTGATTCATCATACACAATTGCAGCACAACTTTACATTTCTATGGTTGTATACAATATAGCATCATGCCATATGTGCAGTCATACACATATCTAAGGTAATAATATCTTTCCTGCCCCCATGCACCCTCCCTAGCCTCCCTCCCCTTTGCCCAATCAAAGTTCCTCCATTTTTCCCATGCCTCACCCCCTTCCCTGTTTTGGATCAGCATCCACTTATCAGAGAGAACATTCGGCCTTTGGTTTTTTGTGATTGGCTTACTTCACTTAGCATGATATTTTTCAACTCCACCCATTTACCTACAAATGCCATAATTTTATTCTCTTTTAATACTGAGTAATATTCCGTTGTATATACATATCATAGTTTCTTTATCCATTCATTGAAGGGCATCTAGGTTGTTTCCACAGTTTAGCAATTGTGAATTGAGCTATAAACATTGGTGTGACTGCGTTACTGTAGTATGCTGATTTTAAGTCCTTTGAGTATAGACCAAGGAGTGGGATAGCTGAAAGAGAAATTAGAACATTACCCCATTCACAATAGCCTAAACACACACACACACACACACACACACACACACACACACACACACACACACACTTACTTGGGAATCAATGTAACACAAGAGATGAAAGACCTCTACAATGAAAACTACAGAACACTAAAGAAAGAAATTGAAGAAGACCTTAGAAGATGGAAAGATCTCCCATGCTCTTGGATAGGCAAAATTATTGTCAAAATGGCCATACTATGCAAAAGCACTATACAGATTCAATGTGATTTCAATTAAAATTGCAATGTCATTCCTTACAGAAATAGAAAAGGCCAAATTCTTCCTTGACACTTGGTATCTTGTTTTGCCGTGAGGTCTTATTTTTCTCTCTTGTTGTGCTTTCAGAGATAGAGAGGTTAGTCAAAGGCATAACTATGCTGCAGTCCCCTGTTGTTCCTTGGGCTTTGAGGGGAAATTTCCTCTTACCTTGGGTTTTCTAATTTACAGAACGCAACAGGAAGGTCAGAGCTCATCCACTAAGACATTAAGGATGAGATAAGAAGCCAGGGAGATTTTCTCAGGAGTTTTCTGTCCTCAGTCCTGAGAAACCCCTGCAAAGGTCTGTTCCTTTTGCCTATATTCTGACAATCAAGAATTCAGAGCAGACACTGGATGCAGTGGCACCCACATGTAATCCCAGTAACTGGGAAGAAGAGGCAGGAAGATTGAAAGTTTGAAGCCAGTCTCAGCAACTCAGTGAGGCCCTCAGCAACTTAGAGATACCCTGCCTCAAAATAGAAAATAAAAAAGGGCTGGGGATATTGCTCAGTGGAAAAGTACCTCTAGGTTCAATTCTCTGTTCCCAAAAATAAAATAAATAAATAAATAAATAACATCATCATCATCATCATCATCATCGTCATCATCGTCATTGTCCAGAGCAGGCATCAGAAGTTTTATCCCTAGGGTCTGTGGATTAGGAGAGACCAGGGCACTGGCACTGGACCACCCAGTGAGTCAGTTTATTTTTCTCATGGAGCCCTGAGGATAATGACAGAGGTACTGTACGCTCATGAAAGTCACAAGACAGTAATAAAATTAGATTGGGTTTACAGAGACCTTTTCTGGACTATGCCACCTAGTGAGGGCTTTTCCAGCACTGTCTGACCAGTTTGTTTTCTCCCTTTCCATTTTGTTTTGAGGTTTCAGAGTCTAGAGGGAGACTTCCTTATGTACCCTTTTCCTGTCTTCACAGTGAAGAGGTAAAATGCTCTAATTCTTCTCTAATATTGACTCCCCCCACCCCCAGGCTTTAGAAGGATTTTGAGGTTTGTCCATTGGTAGTGGACTTGTTTCTAAGCAGCTCCACTTAACGAGTACACAAGGTGGTGAGGGAACCCAGGACGTGGAAGAGTACAAGTACCAGACAGTAGGTAGAACAGTTTCTACTGCATGATACCTGGGAAGTCTCCTTTTTTTCTGGAAAGGTAGTTTCATCTATAGAAGAAGTTGATGAGGTTGTAGTTTTAGGAGAGTGTTGAAGGTTGTTGATGGCTGTGGTCTCAGTGGAGTTCCTGAAAGGAGCTGGGAGACCATAGTAGACAGATTGCTAAATGGCACTGTGAGCCTGTTGAAGCTGGAGAGTCAGGGAAGGCATGTCATTAGATTAGCCACATGTGGCTCTGGGAAGAGGAAAATGAAGGAAAAAAGTGGTGAGGGAATTAGAGGAGTCCAGCATGGTACTGTGTCTTTGCCTTCATCACCAAGTAATTCTATGACTTTTGGGGAAATCTCTCTAAACATGAGTCTGTTCATTAGTCCTATAAGAATCATTAACCACCTCTTGCTCTGAATTCTTTAAAAAATTTTTTTTAGTTGTACATAGGCAGAATACCTTTATTTATTTATTTTAAATTTTTTTTTTAGTTGTCAGTGGATCTTTTTATTTATTTATATGCGGTGCTGAGAATTGAACCCTGTGCTTCACACATATTAGGCAAGCATTTTACCACTGAACTATGATCCCAGCCCCATTATTTTTTTTTTAGATGTGTGCTGAGGATCAAATCCAGTTCCTCAATGTGCTAGGCAAGTGCTCTACCACTGAGCTACAACCCCATCCCAGATATTCTGAATTTTTTTAATTTTTTTTTTAGTAGTAGATGGACACAATACCTTTATTTTATTTATTTATTTTTATGTGGTGCTGAGGATTGAACTCAGTGTGTCACATGTACTGCTTAGCTACAGCCCCAATCCCTGCTCTGAATTCTTGACTATCAAAATGTAGTAAAGCGACACACCTTTCAGGAGTTTCTCAGGACTGAAAAGGAAAACAATAATGTTTGTGATATGCTTGGTGCTTAGGAAATACTAATAAAATCTGCTCCCATCCCTTTCCCTTGACAAAATGGAGATTAAAGGTATGTCCTTGTCCCAGGGAAATCAACCCTTGATGTGAATGAGAGGAATGTCAGAAATTTCTGAATTAGGGGGAAATAGGAGGACTGTAGACTCTCAGGGTTCAGTGGCATCACAGGATGGGTTGTTGTGAGAGCTAAAAGGATAGGATGCTGGAGTCAGAGATTGGGCTCTGGGGTTGAAGATATCAGAAGATGAATGTTCAGGTGTTTCTTCAGTGCTATGGAGTTGGCCTGGAAGAAAAGTGGGGCCATTTTGGCCTGAGCGTTCCTCTGATCTCTCAGAAGGAGTGGGAATACTGGCTTTGGAAGGGAAGCACCTTGAGAAACTATTGGAAATATTGTGGCATGATCATGGCAGTAGATGTGGACAGTAAAAAAAGGGATTGTGTCTCCAAGGGAACAAGAATATCAAGATTGGAGAAGACTGACCCTAAAGCAGCAGTGAGGAACTTGGGTTCATTCCAGGCTACATGCAAGGGAGTGCACAGGGAAATCCAGGCTGTACTTGTTGGAGGATGGGAGGGTTATAGGACTTGAAGCTGGATGCGTTGAATTAAACTGACTGCTACTGCTGCCCCAGATGGAATGGTTGGTATGTCTCTCTGACTAAACATTTATTTCTTCTTTTCAGTCAGGCTTCATCCCTTTCTCTATACCTAAAAACTGCCTCTGTCTCTCCCATTTTTCTCCGTTCTCCATTAATACACACTTACTAGACCTCTTTCTTCCTTCTGAAACTCCACCTCCTCAGGAAGCTTTCAGAACTTATAGCTTCAAGGTGGAGGCAGCACTCGGGTTCCTGGCCTTTGCACTTCTCATCATTGCAACCTCCAGAACTTTGGAGCTACTTTTCTAGAACTACAAGTCAAGGAACCAGTTTCTCTTCTTTGTCTCTAGTCCTTTGCCTTGGCAATAAGGTATTGGTGACAGTATTTTCAAGCCTGTGCTTTGAGCTACCTTATCTCTGTAAGAATCTGTCTCTCTCCTCACCAAATTAGCTAACCCATCATCCCAGTACTGTTTCTTATATAATTCATCTTTGTATGTGAACACTTACAAAGAATGGCTGTTATAGGAACAAAAAGGATCCAACTTGAACCAGCTCCCAAGAGCAGCTTCACTCAAGAGTCTAATGGATACTCTGGTTGTTTCCTTTGAGGATCCAGAGCAAGTCCAGGCCAAACCTTAATCTTCATCATTTTATTATACATCTTTTCTGTAGTCTGCTTCCTAGGACATAGACTGAGCTGTGTGACTGTCCACCGAGGAAACAACAGTCCTTCTTAGATCTGAATCCTTGTCCTGAGGAACTCACATTCAATGCCTAGCTGTCACTTGTCTTTTGCGCACATGCACACACATGCGCGCATGTGTAAGATAAATAGATGGGGGGGAGAGAGAGAACATCAGAACAGCGGGCACCCAGTGTCTGTAGAACCCATTTATTGCCTAATCCAAATATTCTTTTTCTGGACACATCACAAACTGAGACTCTTCAACTGAAATCCCAGTGTTTCTTCTTGAGCCATAAATAAGGAATGTGATCTCTTTAGAACTGATCCAGCTTCTGCCAAGGCAAAAGAAAAGAGAATCTATAAACTCAGTAATGGAGCAGACAGAACCAAAGTCTTAAGAGTATTTCCTTGGAAAGCACCTGTAAGGGCATGTGAATTTTGCCCCTCCCCAAGGCTGATAGTTTATACACTTGCTGTTTTTCTAATTTTTATGCAAAGACATATGGCAATGGCTTAATTTCTCTGAGGTTACTTTGGCTTTTCCAGAGCATAGCACTCACCATACAAACTAAGAACATAAATGCTACTGATACTGGTCTCTTGTGTGGTGTGCCCTAGTACCTGTAAGAAGAATATTGCATTCTGGTCCACAGGACCCAGCTCTACAGCTCTGACCAATCTTCTTTTTCTTCCAGGAAACTTGCATTTCTTCTCTAGTGGCCTTCTGTTTTCTCACCGTCATCATGGAAGTATCATCATTTCCAAGGATCACGTGAATTCCCTTTCCTTCTATGATGGGGTAGGTGTTTTACAAGTTCATGTCTTGGGCAATCAGAAATCACCCACACTTCTGAGGTGAAAATCGAATATAATTTCCTGTCTTCCTCATCTCCTGAGGGGTAGGATGTCAGAAACCAGCATGGCCATTGAAGCAGGCTGGCAGTGAGGTTGAGAAAAGGTCTTTACACTGTCACAATGCTTGTGATCTTTGTCAACCTCATTTCTCTATTAAAGGCCAGTAAGGGCTTCCAGGTTAGAAGTACCTGTGCCCATTCACTCATCCCAAAAAGACTTAGAAAGCAAGACGAAAAGACCCCCAATAGCTCCTTGCAAATGGCCTCCAGCCTAAGGACACAAAGGCTCACCCAATTTAGAACTGGAAAGAATCTTTGTGACATTGATAGGGCTCCACTCCTTAGCCACGGGAAAGAATTATAAGTGGGTCAAAAAGAAAAATGCTTGGGCTGGGGATGTGGCTCAAGCAGTAGCGTGCTCGCCTGGCATGCATGCAGTCCAGGTTCGATCCTCAGCAACATATACAAATAAAGATGTTGTGTCCACCAAGAACTAAAAAATAAAAAAAAAAACCCACAAATTCTATTTTGGGGGCTGGGGATGTGGCTCAAGTGGTAGTGCGCTTACCTGGCATGCGTGCGGCCCAGGTTCGATCCTCAGCACCACATACAAAACAAAGATGTTCTGTCCGCCAAAACCCAAAAAATAAATATTAAAATTCATTCTCTCTCTCTCTCAAAAAAAAAAATTAGAAATGATGTAAGAAATTCTGAAGAGCTAATAGGGTGGTTCACTCCTGTAATCCCAGCAATTTAGGACATTGAGGCAGGAGAATTGCAAGTTCAAATCCAGCCTATACAACTTAGCAAGATCCTGTCTCAAAATAAGAAATAAATAGGACTGGGGATGTAGCTCAGAGGTAAAACACCCTTAGGTTAAATCCCCAGTGCTTATAAAAGAAAGAAAGAAAGCAAGCAAGAAAGAAATTCTCAAGAAAAAATGTTTGTCAAAATTGCTCACTTGGGGCTGGGGATATAGCTCAATTGGTAGAGGGCTTCTCACACCCAAGGCCCTGGGTTCAATCCCCAGTACCACACACACACACACACACACACACACACACACACACACACAAATTGGTCACTTAATGATTTTTAATTTAAAACATGATTTAATTCATTGAAGTGTTCTTTAAATACAGTTAACCATGTCCATAAGTTCTAGCCACTCTACCGTAAAATACTGGTTAAGTGTTACTTTATGCCAAATACTATACATGATGTCATCTTGTTAAGTCCTTAAAACAATCCTATGAGGTAGGCATTAACAAGACTTGACAGAGAGAAGCAGCTCTGAGAGGTTTGCAAACTTGAGATAAAAACGAATCTTTTAAAACTGAAGGTTTAAGTTGTGGTTTGCTTCATCACCACCTCAGATAAGTCTCATTCTACATTCTTAACCACTAGAAGAACTAAAAATCCAACCTATTAGCTAACTCTGCTCTTATCTAGGTAACTCTAGGTGAGAATTTTCCCCACTGTAGTCTCAGAAGGAACTATAATAGGGGTGAATTGTTGGAAATTGTTAGATCACAAAATAAGGTCATTTAGTCATTAGTCATAAATTACTACAGGCTAGGTATGGTAGGGCATTCCTGTAATCCCAGTGGCTTGGGAGGCTGAGGCAGGAGGATCATAAGTTTGAGACCAGCCTGAGCAATTTGTCCTGTCTCAAAAAAATAAAATGAAAAAGGGCTGGGGATGTAGTTTAGTGGGAAAGTGCCCTTGGATGTATTCCTTAATACAGTAAATAAAATGTACATAAGAACTACATAATGTATAGGTTACCTGAAAAAGTTGTTTTGTACTCATTTTTACTTAGGGAAAAACATATCTTCCAGATGAAGGGAAATTTCTTATTCATTATTTGCTTGAGATGACAAAAGGAAGTCTTGAAATTAGATGTAATTAGAAATTCATCTTATTAATACATAAAGCTGCAATTTTATGCTTAGGGTCTTTATGATGAGAATCATATAATTTAGAAATTGTTTTAAGGTCTTTCTGATAATCCAAGAACTAAATTATCCGTTGCACTTGCCTTAATACATAGCTTTATTATAGTAATTTTATAGTTTTTAAAATTGGACCTAAATATGTGATGTAATTTAGAAATGTGAAAACAAATTTTCATTGTCAATATACATTATATACATTATTATATACAATATACATATGATTATATACATTAATTATTTTCTATAACTTTAAAAAAGAAAAAAAACTTCTAACAGTCTAGCAATTGTGTACAATCATGAAACAAACCATTATCACAAAACAGAAAATTTTCTTTTTTTTTAATTTTTAATTTTTTTGTAGTTGTAGATAGGCAGCATGCCTTTATTTTATTTGCTTATTTTTTTATGTGGTGCTAAGGATTGAACCCAGTGCCTCATAGGTGCTAGGCAAGTGCTCTGCCACTGAGCCTCAGACCCAGCCCCCAAAAAGATTTTCTTTACCCCAAAGTCTCCTTATGCCCTTCCTCCTACCTCTGGTTTCCTCATGCCCTTCCTGCACTCCTGGATTTTTATCACTGTAAATTAGTTTGCATTGCTGATATATCATCAAGTATTCTGTACCCTTTTGAATCTGACATTTTCTACTCAGAATGATTTTTAGATTTATTCCTATAATATATACGAATAGTTTGTTCCTTTTTCTTTTTGCTTCTTTTGTTTGAGTAGTATTCCGTTGTATGGATTTATTGTAAAGATTTTTAGACTAATTAGTAATATAAAACTCTAAAGATATTTGGAAAAGAGAATTGGAAGGCAAAAAACACTGGAAAAATATCTTTGGTGATTAAAACCAATGAGTTAATATTTCTTTTCTATAAAGAGCTCTATCTTTTTTAACATGAAAACACTGATTCCTAAGAGGCATTCTTAATCAATAGAGGGAAGCACATCAGAAACAGCTATCATATGTAATAGTTAATAAACAAAGAGTAAATAAGAGAAGCAGTTAGCAGAGGAGAAATGGAGTAGGCGATATGAATGTCCAACCAAGGGAGTGGGGGTGGGATGCCTGAGATGAGAATAGAGGGCAATCATTGAAAATGTTAATAGATAGTATATAAATTTTTACAGATGGTATGGTAGATGGTAATGGTTAGTTCAGTCTTAAATATAGAATATGGGCAGGTGGGGCGCTGGGAATGTATCTCAGTGATAAGAGTGCTTGCCTAGCACAAGTGAGGCCCTGCGTTCCAGCCACAGGACTGGGGGTAAAAAAAAAAAAAAAGCAAACAGGATATGGACCCAGTTGTGGTAGCAGATCCTTGTAATCCCAGCGATTTGGGAGGCTGAGGCAGGAGGATTATAAATTCTAGGCCAGCTTCAGTAACTGAGGGAGAATCTCATCTCAAAAATTTAAGAAAGGATGAGGATATAGCTTAGTAGTAAAGTGCCCTTGGGTTCAATTCCCAGTAGCACCAAAAATAAATAAATTTTAAAAATAATGTGGAACTGTAAATATGATTTTCTACCACATCAAAAAGGTAAGTCAGGGGCCAGGGCTGTGGCTCAGTGATAAGAGTATTTGCCTAGCATGTGTGAGGCCCTGGGTTCAATCTTCAGTACCACATAAAAATAAATAAATGAAATAAAGGTCCATCTATAACTAAAAAAAATATTTTTTAAAAAAGGGTAAGGCAGTGAGTTAAAAAACAAAAATAGAAAAAAAAAGCCAAAATATTAGCTATAGTTGGGTTAAGGATGAGACTTTTTATCAATTTTTTAACCTTCATTCCCTGTTCTATTTTTTCCAAA
The DNA here is from genome assembly GCF_052094955.1 of Ictidomys tridecemlineatus. Classification (NCBI taxonomy): domain Eukaryota; kingdom Metazoa; phylum Chordata; class Mammalia; order Rodentia; family Sciuridae; genus Ictidomys; species Ictidomys tridecemlineatus. Next base: position 172,409,205 of record NC_135481.1, read on the forward strand.
AATTTATTTAATGAACAAACTACTTGATCTTTAAAAACAAAAAACAAAGCCCTTTCCCTCTAATATCAGGAATAAGATTAGGATTTCAGCCTGCTTTTGCCACTTTTATTCTAACAGTTTTGCAAGATCTAGCGAAAGCAATTAGACAAAAAGAAGAAATAAAAGGTATCTAAATTGGAAAAAAATAAGTAACATTATAACTGTTCATACATGGCATGACCTCACATCTGCAAAACCTTAATCATTCCATAAGAAGCTTCTAAAACTAATAATTCACCAAAGTTGTATGGTAAAAAATCAACATACAAAAATTAATTGCATTTCTACTTCCTAATAATGAGCAATCTGAAAAGGATATTAAGAAAGCAATTCCAAGGGCTGGGGCCGTAGCTCAGTGGCAGAGCACTTACTTAGCATGTGTGAGGCTCTGGGTTCGATCCTTAGCACCGCATAAAATACTGAACAAATAAAGGCATGCTGTCCATCTATAACTGCAAAAAAAAAAAAAAAGAAAGAAAGAAAGAAAGCAATTCCAAGCCAGGTGCAGTGGTACACACCTGTAATTCTCGTGGTTCCAGAGGCTGAGGCAGGAGGATCACAAGTTCCAAGCCAGCCTCAGCAAAAGCAAGGTGCTAAGCAACTCAGTGAGACCCTGTTCCTAAAAAAAAATACAAAATAGGGCTGGGGATGTGGGGATGTGGTTCAGTAGTAGAGTGCCCCTGAGTTCAATACCCTGTACCAACCCCCCCACACCCCCAGCAATTCCATTTACAGTAGCATCAAAAAGAGTAAAATACTTAGGAATAAATTTCAATGAGGAAATAAAAGATTTGTTTATCCAAAACTATGAAACATTACTGAAAAATTAAAGACAATCTAAATGAATAGAAAGACATTCATTTTCATGGATCAGAACATTTAATATTACTAAAATGACAATACTGGGACTGGGGTTGTGGCTCAGTGGTAGAGTGCTTTCAACTATAGTAGAAAATTAACTCAGCACCACATAAAAAAATAAATACATAAAATAAGGCTGTTGTGTCCAACTACAACTAAAAAATAAGTATTTTTTTAAAAAATGTAGTTAAAAAAATGACAATACTACCCAAAGCAATTTGTAGATTCCGTGCAGTCCTATCAAAATCCCAGTGGCATTTTTTGCAGTATATAAATTTTTACAGAAGTAGAAAAACCATCCTAAAATTTATATGAAATTTTAAAAGGGCCTCAATTAGCTAAGACAGTCTTGAAAAAGAAAAACAAACTTGGAGCTCTCTAACTTTGATTTCAAAACTTAAAATAAAGTTTCAGTAACCTAACAGTGTAGTACTGACATAAAGTCTGATGTATAGACCAGCAAAATAGAATAGAGAGCCCAGAAATAAACTCTTGCATTTATGATCAAATGATTTTTGATAAGGATGCCAAAACCATTCAGTGAGGAAAGCACAGTCTTTCAAGAAATGTGCTGGGAAAACTGGATATCCCATGCAAATTAAGTAGAAAAATTAACTCAAAATGAATAAAAAAATCTAAGGAGAGGGAGGGGAAGGAAGGAGGCCTGAGAGTAGGAAGGATGGTGGAATGAGATGGACATCATTATCCTAAGTACATGTATGAAGACACGAATGGTGTGACTCTGCTTTGTGTACAACCAGAGATATGAAAATTTGTGCTGTATATGTGTAATATGAATTATAATGCATTCTGCTGTCATATATAACAAAATTTAAAAAGTATTAAAAATGAATAAAAAAATCTAAATATAAAAGCAAAATGATGAACTGTTTTTAAAAAAACATAGAGGAAAAGCTTCATGACATTGGGTTTGTCAGTTATTTCTTAGATACTGCATTGAAAGCACAAATAGCAAAAGAAATAATATATAAATTAAACTTTATCCAAAATTAAACTTTTGCACATCAAAAGACACTCATGTGAGTAGAAAGAACCAAAGAATGGGAGACAGTATTTGCAAATCATATATCTGATTAAGGTGTTAATATTTTAGAAGGAATTTGAGATGACATTTTTATTTTTGGAAAAAAATTCCTGTGCTGCCCAATCTCCTATAATGGTATTGGAAAGCCCATCTATTATTGAACCCCAGTAAATCACTCAGTGTGAAATAACTGCACTGAAATTGTTCTTGTGTATTCTGATTTTAGTTCTGAGGACAGGCATCATGAAAATGAGTTTTCTTGCTAATGCAATTTTTTTTTCTCCTTAGGATTCTACCAGCGTTGTGGCTGCCCTTTTTATCAACTTCAGAAGCTCATTGCTTCCTCATCTCCCAGTTCATTTCCATGGATCAAGCAACTTTCTGATGATTGCTCTTTTCCCCAAATCAAAGATATATCAAGCATTTTACTCAGAGGTAACATCCCATCATTTTTTTTCCTTAGCAATTTAAACAGTAAGATAGTGTGTCAGAGCTAATGGTGTAGTGTGAGAGGGCCTGGCACAGAGGCAACTTCTCTATGTATTCTTTTGGTTCTGGCATGGTGCTCTTGCTAGTGAGGAGTAAGAGCCTAAAGGAAATTGAATAAAAGGGTTTTCAGCCTTTAAAACAAAAAACAAGCAAAAACTTAAAGTTAAAAAAAAAACTACTTTTCCCTTCCCCCACTTTTTTCTTGGTCCTGGGGATTGAAATAGGGGCGCTTTACCACTGAGCTACATCCCCATCTCTCTTTATTTTTTGAAACAAGGTCTTGCTAAATTGCTTATTGGGTCTTGCTAAATTTCCTAAGGCTGGCCTCAAACTTGAAAACCTACTGCCTCAGCCTCCTGAGTTTCTGGGATTATAGGCATGCACTTCCACACTTGGCTGCTTTGTCCCCTTTAAATCCTAATTAGACTTATTTTCTTTCAGCCATTTTATCAAATCATAGGACCTACCTATTGAACTAGAGCTCTCCACCTTATCCCAGGCTCTCCTTCCCTATGGGTCACAGCCCTGTCCTTTTGAATAGTCCCACCTGGCAGCTGGCCAATTGTAGGTACTTAGCACAGATTGCACAGGAATTATCTGACCCACTTAGAGACCAGGCAGCAGCCAATCAAACCGATGGTCAGCTTCATGACTGGGGGAGATTCTTGGAAAGGTGTGATTACAGCAGCTTGTGAGAGGACAGTGTCCCTCCCTCAGGACAGATTCACAGAATGTGGAGGAACAAGAGCTGACTTCAGCTGCAGATTGGCTTCTTCAGTTAGTCTATTCTTCCCCCTAACTATTTCCTGGACTTTCTACCTCCTTGCTGTTGCCCTTTCAATCTGGGAACCTAGAGACAGCCTTTCAGATTCTCTTCAGCCATTCTTCTGCCTCTAGACAGAAGTTACTTAAACCACTGATATCTACTTTATCTCCAGGAAAGAGCATGCCCCTGTTTCCTAGCACCTTCTTCAAGGCTTCCTGACCTCTGGAAGAACAGAATCTTCAAGGAGCGGAACCCAAAAAGATAGTTCTGATTCTGAAAAATACAGAACAAAATTGCTTCAGATCTTATTTAAAACAGCAACAACAACAAAACCCTGTTTGTTAAAATGGTTTTTCTCTGCACAGACAGTCTAGATTTTCAACAATCATCAAATCCCCATGTGGGTTCCATATCCTGTTGTTGGGTTTAAAGTATTCTTTGCTCAAATTCTGTTTTGTTTAGGTCTTCTCCCCCTGGCAACAGCAGGATAATTCAGGGCTCTCTTTAAAAGTGATCCAGGAAGATGGATTATCTGTGGAACAAAAGAAATTGTAAGTGGCTGCCTTCAGTGTTTGTGCTTGCTTCCCTAAGCTTTGTGGGTGTGCTTTCTGCAGGATGACTTACATTATGTAACACAGGGGTCTTGGCTTCTGAAAGGGCCAGCAGTCATTTCAGTGTTGCCAACTTGCAAGTAGCTAGTGCTTTTGGGAAATAGAAGGCAAGAGAAATGAAATCTACTAAGAATCAGAAACTGATACTACTGTCAAGGGCTTTCAGACCATTCATCTTATGTGGGCATGCCAGTCGTCATGCACTCATACCACATTTTAAGTCAGTGAGATGCTTATTTTGGAAGCATTGACTCTGTCATGGGATTTGGCTTGAAAGCCTACCTCAGAACCAGTTGTGAAAAGTATGCATGCTGTATGGAAGTGGAATTCTAATCTGTGATCTTTTGGTATTCTAGGCACTCTAGTGCACAGAAACTCTTTCGTGCCCTGAACCATCCTGCTGGGGAGAAGTGGAGTTCTTCAAAGCTGCTCTCAGCTAAACTCCCAGAGCTGGACTGGTGAGCTTTGGGTGTCTGATTTTAGATGTTTAATGTTCTAGCTTTTGAAATGTCAGAAACCTCAGGGTTGGTCCTTTCTAAAACCCCCCTTTTCTCCATAGTTTCTTAGGGATCCTTGTAAAAAGGTAATAGTGATGCACCATATACAATTTTATTCTCTAGAGAGAATTTCTCTAAGGCTTATTTTTTGCGGTTCAGTAAGAAGTTGCTGTGTGGGCAGATCAGGCAAAGCTGGTGATGGTGACATGTTAGCACTGTCTTTGTTTTTCTAGGTTTCTTCAGCATTTTGCTGTCAGCAGCATTAGTCCGGAGCCTGTGATGCGGATCCATCTTCCGATCCTGCTGCAGCAAGCTGAAATCAGCCCTCCTCACAGAGTAGAAAATGACAAGGTAGAGAAGCTCACCAAATATGCTGGGAATTCATAGGAGGATAATCCTTAAAGCCTGCCCTTGGGTCTTTTTTGTCAGTTAACAAAAGGAGCTCAGGTGGAGTCCCTTTTATAAGACGCTCCACCTCCTTGGATACTGATGTAATGATATACATGAAACCTGCTCTATACAATGACTGTGTCAGGCCAAGTCTCATGACAGTGATAAATCCTGGCATCTTGCCATGCCCTCCCTTTGCTTTTCCAGGTCTTTTAAACTTTCATTCAGTGCTCTCAGCTCTTTCTGGTTGTGCAGAGGACTTACTTAGCAGTGGATCTGTTGCACATAATAAGGGTTAGAGTGCCCATGTTATTTGGGCCTGGGTGGAATCACCAGAGTAAGATGATACTCTATAAACATTGTTCTCCAAGAGTGAATTTTAACTACTCTTACCTCACACTTCCCTCCTCTTGACCTCTTCCCACTGTCCGTTTGTTCCTTCAGGAGACATATGTTGTAATAGACTCAAAGAGGGCATTCGTTTCTGTGCAAATCAGCTGCAAAAGGAAATAGAGTCACTAAACCATTAGAAGCATCATTTGTTTCCCTTAGATGAAAGTATAAAATGTTTGAAAATGCTTCTTATATTTTATTTAAAAAGGTGCTATCAAGTTGGATGTGGTGGCACCAACCTATGATCCCAGAGACTCCAGAGACTGAGGCAGGAAGATTACTAGTTCAAGGCCAGCTTTGGCAACTTAGCAAGATCATGCCTCAAAATTAAGTAAAAAGGGCTAGGGGTGTGGGTCAGTGGTAGAGGGCCTCTAGGTTCAATCCCAAGTACAACAACAACAAAAAATTAGAAAGTGTCTGCCTTTATATGTATATACTGTGATATAAAGGGCTAAGACCTGGGCAGAGTGATATGGGGAAAGCTGAATGGAGAAGGATAAACAAAATGTCGATGTGGAGTACTGCACAGGATCAATAAGGATTACAGTGTACAGGCCCTGGTTAGAGGGAAGGAGGGAAAGCTCTGGGTTCCTACACATATAAAAAGCGGGATCCCTAGCCATCTTTGTGCTGATGTGATCAGCTTGGATGGTAGGGATTAGCTTGAGTCTATGTTACCTGTGACTAGGCCTGTCTCAAGGAGCTTTGCCTATTGTAAAATAAAATAAAATACGTACTTATTGAAGTCTTTGCTATGCTCTGTCATTTGCATAGACATCATTCAGTGGTTGCCTGGTTCCTGCTTGACCCCTTCTTTTTCAATGAATTTTTTTTTTTTTTTTTTTTTTTGGTACTGAGGATTAAACACAGAGCTTTACACAAGCTAAGCAAGTGCTTTGCCACTGAACTAAATCCTCGGACCTTTTTATATTTTATTTTGAGACAGGGTCTTAAGAAATTGCTTGTGCTGGCCTTGAACTTGCAAATCCTCCTGCCTTAGCCTCAAATACCTGGGAATATAGGCATGTACCATCACACCCAGTCTCAGTGAATTTCTTAAAAGGCTTTATAGTATCTACCTAAAGAGGGGCCTGTTTTTTTCTTTTTTTTTTATGTGTGTGTGTGGTGCTGAGGATTGAACTCAGGGCCTTGTTCATGCAAGGCAAGCACTCTACCAACTGAGCTATATCCCCAGCCCAAGAGGGGTCGTGTTTTTTGTGGCCATGTAATGAGGTGAGGACAATCCAGCTGGCTTCTCTTTTCCTTGAGAATCAGAAGTGCTTCCCATGCCCAGTGAATTTTGTTTCAGGCCAGGCCATGTGGCTCAGGGACACAGGCAGCCAGGCAGAAACATCCACAGGGCAGCTCCTATCCTCTGCCAAGTTTGTCACACCAGTGTAGCCTAAGGCATTTTTGTCTCAGACCTCCTTTCTGCCTATTATTTTCCTAAGAAGTATTATTGTTGGAAATAGTCATCTTATCCCTGAATGTCTGCTTTACAAAAGAGGTTTGTGGTCTCAAGCAGATCGGCTTTTTAATACATTATATTTTAACTGATATATTCACAACCTGTTTCACAGCAATTAGAATAGTAAGACTACATTGTATATGGTATTTGTTATGTGCCAGGCACTATTCTAAGCATTTGAAATAAATTAAGTCTGTTACTCCTCACACCCAACCCTACAAGATAGATTTTGTCATTGTCCCAAGGTCACAGAGCTGATGCATAGTGGTGCTGAGGTTCAAGCCCTCAAAGCCTGACTCCAGAAGTTCAGTTCTCTTAACTTCTTACTCAGTGCTGCCTCTTGGTTGAATTGCAAACCCACATGACTTTTCTTTCATGTAGGTAATTATCAGCATTGTAACTGGCCTGCCAGGCTGTCATGCTAGTGAGCTCTGCGCTTTTCTGGTCACCCTGCATAAGGAATATGGCAGGTTAGTATGTCTGCTGCCTTTGCTTTGGGAATGGGATTCTATGCCTGGGCCTGTATATTAATGGGGTGACTTTAGAATTCATACTGGTCTTTGGTGCAACTGGTATTGGCACAGTAGTCATCCATCCATCTGTTCATTTAACACACTATGCTGAGTGCTTCCTGTATGCCAGCTACTGATCTAAGTGTAGGGAATACATCACTGAGCAAAACAGAAGAAAATTTCTGCTCTAATGAAGTTTACATTCTAGTTTGGGAAGACACTTAACCAGGTAAGGAAAATAGTCTATATTAGCTAGTGTAAAAGGCTTTGGAGAAAATAAAGCAGAGAAGTGCAGACTGGGAGAGGGATTGAATGGATGGTTAGGGAAGACCTCACTGAAAAGGTGATATTTCCACAACGACCTGAAGAAATAAGGGAACTAACCATTTGGTATCTGGGGAAGAGCACAGCAACAGGTTGAGCAAATTCAAAGGGATGGGAGTGTGCCTGATCAGCAGGGGGACGGTCAGTGCCATGGTGATCATAAGAACTTGGGAACTGGTAGAATTAGTGAACCTTCCATGACCACAGAGGGACCACATGAGTACTGGTGCAACTGGGACATGTTGGCTCAGGTGAAACTGGGAAAATTATTCATCCATCACTTCACTGGACTGGCAGATGATTAATCAACTCTTCTTGACTGACTTGGGTACAGAATATCTAGTCAGTGTACTCCAAAGTAAAGAATCCTGCAGAAGGCTTTAAAGGAATTAAGAAAACTAAAATTGCATAAGGGTTGGGAATTTAGTGTGAGAAATTGCAGGGAATGAGGAGAACAGTTTTAGAGAAATGCTAGGGAATTATTGGGCCTTGTTTAATAAACACTTAATGGCTAACCAGTTCATCATGTGTAGTGCTGTTATTCTATAAACATTCTGAATTCTTTACCTGCCTATTTCTTATTCTTAGCAAGAGTTTTACTAAGCGCTGTACTGAAACCATCTATTGCATGGTTCTTCAGAAAATCACTGCTTGGTCAGAAGTATTTCTCACCTCTGAAGTCTATTGATCATGAGCTTACTTGTTTTCCCTGTGGCAGGGGTTTTCCTGTCAAAAGTGCCAATGATAGTAGCTTCCGAATTTGGGGCTCTTAATTCATCTAGTACTTTCTTCCTTTTTCTGTGACATTAGGATTGCTTTATCCTATATGGATTCAGTGGGCAGAATGACTTTGGAATACAGGTCACATTTGAATCCATTACTGAGCCTACAGGGCCAAGCCATCAGGTAGCCCTGGTGCTGAGATTACATTTCCATTTCCAGGTGGATGGTGTACCGCCAAATCATGGATAGCTCTGAATGTTTTCATGCTGCCCACTTCCAGAAATACCTTTCTAGTGCCCTGGAGGCCCAACAGAATCGCTCTGCCCGTCAATCAGCCTACATCTGCAAGAAGACCAGACTGCTGGTAGTGTTACAAGGGTAAGCATTTGACATCTGGGTACAGTTGGGTAGGGTAGTAACCTTGGCATTACTATTACTTAATGTGTAGCAAACCTGGGGCACAGAATAAACCTTGCATGGGCACAAACACTGTCCATGCTACACAGACAGGCTAGGCCTTGATCCAACAAGCATCCTATTACCATATTGTGGGTTAGAGTGGCTAGTGTAGTTTACATAAGTTTCAGGTTTGGTTTTAATACCAGAAGGTGCAAATTAGGGAATCTATTCAAGGTTCTCTGATAATTCTTGGAACAATAGTGGTCTCTAACCCTCTTTCTTTGTCATCTATATAAGGGGGCCTCATCTGTTTTACTCCTTCCTCCTGTAGAATTGCAGAGGTGGCTCCTATACTCAGCTGTCTGCAGTACTCCTATTCCCTGTATGGCTAGCTCTGAAGGGTTTCTTAGGACCCTTAGTAAGGAGCATGTATTGACCAGTTAGGTAAGAAGCCCCCTGTTCATGACTGGTATAGGACCATAATTATAGCCTCCCAGCTCCTTAAGTCCCTGTGTAAGTAGGATTATCATGGGCATGCAATATCTAGGCAAGTACTCTACTACGTCAGGTTTGACAGAGAATATACTACTGTCCTGACTGAACGATTGTCCCTTGACCTGTTGTTCTCAGGCCTCTAGGGAGGAGCCCCTCACAGGTCCATTATCATCTGGGCCCAGAGAGGAACATGCCAGGCCAGGAAAACATGTGCTCTGCCTTTCACTCTTTTATTATGGTTGATAATAAAGAAGCTTTTGGATGTTCTCACAAAGTGCTTTTGTGCTATGCTACATTTTTTGTGGTCATAATAATCAGTGTTTGTAATAAGTTAGTCATTTCCAGTAAAGAATGGGCCAGGATCCAAGGCCCTATTGGGCACCTGGCTGTGATGATGGGAAGTTGAAGGAGCTGGGATGGTGGTCCCAAGGAAGAGGCAGGTGGAACTGTGCATATTCAGGGCCATCATGCATTGGCAGACCTTGTTATTGCACCCTTCCTCCATCTTCTCTTCTGTCAGCCCTCTTGTCCTACCTGTGAGCTCAGGTCATGGAAACTACAGAGGAAGAGTCTAGACATGAAACTACTTGATTTCTTCAGGTTTTTCATTACTTCTACTGGTCAAAGGAGTGGGTTGACCCAGCTTCATCACCTTCCCCTGCCAGAGTTGAGAGTCACTGGGATTGTGGACCTGGAGGGAAATTTGGCAGCTTGCCACTGTGCAGCTGAGGTCATTTTCACCCTCCATCATTTTAGAGAGCATCATTGACCCCTTTTCTTTGACTTTACAAGCCTGCAAAAGTGTCAGCTGTCTCAGAGTCTGAACCATAATACAATAGATGATCTCTCTCTCTCTCTCTCTCTCTCTCTCTCTCTCTCTCTCTCTCTCTCTCTCTCTCACACACACACACACACACACACACACACACACACACACACACACAGAGCCACCTCTGCAATTCTGCAGGAGGAAGGAGTAAAAGAGTCATTTTAATGCAATAGAATTTCCCTTGGGAGGTTCTACACAGGATTCTCTTGATGACCAGAGTGAATGGCCAAGGACCTTCTCTTTTGGGGAAGTCCCAAATGCACAAGCCTTATCAAAGAGCCTGCAGCCTGTTTTTACTCTAACCTTTTCCACTAAAATTAATGAAGATTAACAGATGCTCCATTAATCTCCAGGTTCCCCAGCCACCCTTTCTAAGGGAAATTCTATTGCACTAAAATGACTGAAATCCTTGTGTGTGTGTGTGTGTGTGTGTGTGTGTGAGAGAGAGAGAGAGAGAGAGAGAGAGAGAGAGAGAGAGAGCAATAGATAGACACTGGCAATTGAACCCAGTCCTCTTAATTTTTTATTTGAGACAGGGTCTCTCTAATTTGCTGAGGTTGACCTTGAACTTGTAATACTTCTACCTCAGCCTCTCAAGTAGCTGAGTTTATATCCTTAAGATTAATAGGACTATGGCTTATAATGAATTTGGACAAGAAAGAACCTCCAAGCACCAGAAGGGGGAAAAGTTATTGTTGAGGAGTGCGGTTGAAAGTTAAATCCATTTAATGCTCCCACAAAGATCTTTGGAGCAGGCAATATGCAAGTGTCTGTCCCATTTACCATGTGTGCTGCTATCAAGACTTGGCAGTGCCTACAGTGTGTGGTGCTCTCCTGGTATCCAGGCCTACCCAGGCACTACAGTGGAAAGATCCCCATGTGACCATCCATACACACATGTCCAGACAGGGAGAAAAGCCATCAAGCAGAGGGCTTGCTCTCAAAGCACGCGCATGGGCAGCTAAACTTAAGGTCTTTTGTGTGAATTTCCAGAGACACCAAATAAATAAAACACAGACACACACTTAACCTATAAACAAACTTCAGGATGGCTTCTCCGCTCTCAGCTCCCCAAATAGTAGACCAAGAGAAAGTCATGAAAGGCTGGCAAGAGAGATGGAGTACTTTTGGAAGTGGGCTTTTACTGGGGGGACCTTTATTCTTAGAAAATTCCATCCAAAAAAGGTCAGAAGGGGGGCAGGGTTACAAAGGATAGGTGGGGCCATGGGGCAACACGCCCAAGGGTCCATGGGGCAACACGCCTACTTCTGAAGACGTGCCCTCAAATTTCGGGACAGGGCAATGTGCAGGTCACTACAAGGTGTGGTGAAGGTCAAAGCCTCTCTGCTCCAGGATGGAGGGCGTGAATCTATTCAGAGTGGCTCCCCACAGAGCCTTATAGGGGAAATCCAAGGCCAAGGACCCAACCGAACTGAGGGCCTTGTGTATGCTAGGCAAGTGCTCTACCACTGAGCAAAATCCTCAACTCCTCATACGGAAACTCCTGAACTTAGCACCCCTTGTCCTCTAATGAAGTTCTTCTGACTGGACAGGACTGAGGCCAGACCTGGGTAGGAGGTAGGAGATGTTGTAGTATGGAATGAAGCCAAGGGCTTTTTTGCAGATGAGTTGTTTGTAGAAACTTAGGAAATGGTTCAGGCAGGCTTTACCTTCCCCCACCTGCCACTGACTTCCTAAGGGCACAGAGAGACCCAGGCTGATCTAATACACAAGGCTGTGTGTCAGGTTTAACTTCCCTCCACAAAAACAGACCTTTTGGTGATAGTCTAGGTCAGTTGGGACAGTATGAGTGTTGTCCACCATGTGAAGAGGGCAGGTCCCCTCTGTGTGGCCAAGGGTCTATAGTGGGGCAGGGTGGGGTGCCAAATGTCCCTACCCTGTTCATCTACTCTACTTTAGGCACTAGGGAGTATAGCACACAAAACTACATTTTCATTGCAGACCATCAGTAAACAAATGAGAAAAGAAAACATGTAAGAAAAAGATACAATAAAAGAAAAACCCAACAAAAATAATAAAAAGAGCTTATATAACTAATGATCAGTGCTTTTAGGGGGGAAAAACTGGGGGAAAAGAGCATGGAGTTCCAAAAGGGAGTATTGCTGTATTGAACACAGTGTATGAAGTCAGAGGATGCCTCTCATAAGATGCCATTTGTGTGTTAAAGCACTTACCTAGCATGCACAAGGCCCCAGGTTCAATCCCAAGCACTGCAAAAATGAAAACAACAACAAAAAAAATGCCACTTGAGCAGAGACTTGAAGGGAGAAAGGGATCGAACTGTCAGATATCAGAAGAAAAGAGCATTCCAAGTAGAGGGGAAAGGAGAATACTAAGGTAGAAGTATGCCTGGCATGTTCAGGGAAGAGCCAGGAGGCCAGAGTGGTGGGATTAGGGGAAGGGACAGGATGGTAGAGGAAATTCTTCCCTGTATTGTGGGGGATTAGATCATGAAGGGCTACCTGACTTATTGTTAAGGGCTTTGGCTTTTAGACTGGGTTTTGAACAGTGATGCCATTATCTGACTGTGGGGTTAGTATATCCCTCTAGCTTCAGTGCTGAGAACAAATTGGAAGGAGGAAAGGACAGAAGTAGGGGACCAGCTGGGAGGGTGTTGGCATGATCTAGGCAGGAGATTGTAGCAGTTTGGACTCACTGGTACTGCAGGTATGTGAGCAATAATCTCTTCTAGTTGCATGTTGAAAACTGAGAAAAAATGGAGTCAATGAAGACTCCAAATACATCTTTTAGCCTAGCTTCTGAAAGAGTATAGAGTCCCCTCTGATAAGGAAGACACAGCCTTTGGAGGAGCAGACTTGGAGGAGTCAGATTATGAACTATTAGGTTCAAAGTGAAGATATTCAAATTGGCTCTAAATCTGGGTTTTGGAGGAAATTCCAAGCAGAAGACAAGAATGCAGTCAGTATTTGACACATCTACTGCTCTGAACAGTTCTGATGATCTTTTTTTAATATATTTTTTTAGATATTTATGGACCTTTCTTTTATTCATTTATTTATGTTGCTGTTGAGAATCAAACCCACTGCCTCACACATGCTAGGCAAGTGCTCTACCACTGAGCCACAACCCTAGCCCCTCTGATGATCCTTTGAAGTGGGAAGGAGGGGAAAAGAGCAACTAAAGAAAATAGACATCAGCAGGAGTTCCTAACTTGATTAGAAAACATGCCCCAAAGCTGGCCTCTAATCCCAGTGACTCAAGAGGCTGAGGTAGGAGGATCTCAAGTTTGAGGCCAGCCTCAGCAACTTAGTGAAACCAACAACAACTTAGCATGACCCTGTCTCAAAATAAAAAGTAAAAAGGGCTTGGAATGTAGCAGTCTTGGGTTCAATCCCCAGCATAAAATAAGGGATCTGGGAAAAAACAGGCCTAGGGACATCAAGTAGGGGAGCCCTGTAATCACCGCAGGCTTCCTTTACCCCATGAACAGGTTGGCTCTTCTACCTATTCTTTCACAGTTAGGAGGACTAACAGAACTTGGGAATGTAGAAGCACTTTGGGGATTCCTGGGATTCTGAATTACGAAGTTGAATAACATACACCAAGGAACCCAATTATAGGCTCCTCCTATTGGTCTTCCTTCTGTCCATGCTGACTCAGCCACTCAGCATGCCTCTTACCCATCTCTGTAGCTCCAACCAGTAATCCTTTTTTCCCCCTCAGCTACACGGATATAATTGATGTCATCCAGGCCCTGCAGACCCACCCAGACTCAAATGTCAAGTCCTTCTTCACCATTGGTGCCATCACGGTTTGCATGGAGCCCCTGAGCTGCTACATGGAGCACAGGTAGATATTTAGTACCACCTTCAGCCCATGGAATGTGGTGTGAGTAAATGTACGGAAATCGACATTTTCCTTACCCACCATAAGACAAATATTTATGTATGTTTGACTTTTGGAACACATCAGTGTGCCTTGTATGTAATAAGTGCTCGGTCATTCTTTGATTAGTGCTAGGACCCAAAAAGCCCAAGGGAAAGGAGAGTCAATATTGGGTACAGTCTTAGCCTTTGTGAGGACAAGAACCATTTCCATTTAATACTTAGTATATAGTGCTCATGAAATATCTATTGAGGGATGGAGATGTGGCTCAGTCGTAGAGCACTTATTTACCCATTATGCATGTGAAGCTCTGGGTTTAATCTCCAGCTCTGAAAAGAAAAAGTAAAAGAATGGGTACTCCAGGCTGAGGTTGTGCTCAGTGGTAGAGCACTTGCCTAGCAAGTGTGAGGCACTGGTTCAATCCTCAGCACCACATAAAAATAAATACATAAAATAAAGTTATTGTGTTCATCTACAACTAAAAAAAATTTTTAAAAAAATGGGTACTCCAATATGTGTATACTAAGTGTCCTCAAAGATAGTTTAAGATATTAAAGGTCACAAAGGGGCTGGAGGTGTAGCTCAAGAACAAAGCCATTGCCTAGCATGTGCAAAGCCATGGGTTTAAAACCCAGCACTGTAAACAAATGAAAAAAAAATAAAATAACCGAGGATGAGCGTATAATATAATCTGTCTAAACATAGAAATGAGAGTAACATGAGGTGATAATGGTTATATAATATAAAATCAGAGGTAAGTAATAGGAAATATGAGTATACTCATTTCCTCATTTTTTCAGACTGGGAGATCAGAAATATTTAAGTCAATAAATTCAAAGATACTGATTTGCTCAGTTTTTAGATATTAATGAGAAATTTCAAAATTACTAATCTGAATTCCTTCCAGAAAATAATTTACTATAGTAGATTTACTAATACTCTGTTGAAAAACTAATGATTAAGGGCTGGGGATGTGGCTCAAGCGGTAGCGCGCGGCCCTGGTTTGATCCTCAGCACCACATACCAACAAAGACGTTGTGTCCGCCGAGAACTAAAAAATAAATATTAAAAAAAAATTCTCTCTCTCTCCTCTCTCACTCTCTCTAAAAAAAAAGAAAAACTAATGATTAGCTCATGGTGTATGTGGATAGAATAAAACAGTTATGGATACTGTAATCAAGAATAGAAAGTTATAGCCAGGTGCAGTGGCACACATCTGCAATCTGGCTACTCAGGAGGCTAGGCAGGATTGAAAGTTTGAGGCCAGTCTGGAAATTTTGGTTATATCTCAAAATAAAAAAATTAAAATGGCTGGGGAGATATAGCTCAGTGGTAGAGTGCCACTAGGTTTATTTCCCAGTACAAGAAAAGAAGGAGTAGGGGGCCGGAGGGGGAAGAAAGGAAGAGGAGGAAGAGCAGAAGGAGGAGAAGAAGAAGAATAGAAAGTTACTAAATAGATGGATGAGGCACACCTGTAATCCCAGCAGTTTGGGAGACTGAGGCAGGAGGATTGCTAGTTCAAAGCCAGCCTCAGCAAAAGTGAGGCACTAAGCAATTCAATGAGACCCTGTCTCTAAATAAAATACAAAGTAGGGCTGGGGATGATGTGGCTCAGTGGTCAAGTCCCCTGGGTTCAATCCCTGGTACCTCCCTCCAAAAAAAAAAAAAAAGAAGAAGAAGGATACTAAATAAACTTAAATTCATTCCATTAAAAAATTTAAAGAGCTGGAAGGTATAGCTCAGTGGAAGAACACAGGGTTGGCTTCAGGTTCAATCCCCAGCATCCAATACAAGAAGTGTGTGTGTGTGTGTGTGTGTGTGTGTGTGTGTGTGTATTTAATTAGCCAGTATTATGTCCATAAATCTAATAAAAAGAAAGAAGACTATTCTTACATCCTTAAATGGCCAACTTTGGTAGATGAAAAATATGCTACAGCAAAAGCAGCCCCTCTCAACAAGAACCAAAGACTTAATGGAGGAACTATGATTGGGCAAAGGGGAAAGGAGGGGACATGGGGTCAGGAAAGATGGTGGAATGAGATGGACATCATTACCCTAGGTACATGTGTGAATGCAGGTATGGTATGACACTACATCGTGTACAACCAAATAAATGAGAAGTTGTGCTGCAATTGTGTACAATGAATCAAAGTGCATTCTGCTGTCATATCTACCTAATTAAAATAAATAAATAAATAAATTTTTAAGAAGTATGTTATTAAAAAATATATTAAATGTAAAAAGAGAAAAAAAAAAGAACCAAAGAGTTGAATCTAGTATTTTTTACCCTGCAAATTTGGATTTGACTATGAAACTGCTTTGACCAATAGGACATTAACATTGCATGAAACAAACAGAAGCATGAGAAGTGTTTACACATTGAGATTTTTCTTCCCTTGCTTCTGGGAGCTGAGACTAAACTAGGAGCTTAGGCTCCAGGAGCCTAAACTAGGCTGCTAGAGGATCAAGAGGCCACAGGGAGAGTGGGCCCCTGCCATCCCAGCCCTGTCATCTGGACTAAGGCCGCATTTCTACCTTTGTGTAAGACTATCTTAAACAATCAGCCACAGCTGAACTGCCCCAAGCAAAAACCAACTGCCTAGTCCTTCTGATTCTATTCTTCACAATGAATCATAGGAAATAATAAATGGTAATACTTTTTATCAGGGTTTTACGTTTTGTTTTTTGCTGATTTTTTTTTTTTTTTTTTTTTTTTGAGACAAGGTCTCAAGGCTGGCCTTGAATTTGTGATCCTCATGCCTCAGCCTCTCAAGTAGCTGGAACAGGCATGTGCCACCACCATTGGCTAAATGGTCATAATTTTAAGCCATTTAGCCTTAGGGTGATTTAGTACAGTGTTACAAGTATACTAATGATAGGAATATAAAATCTCTAGGGAGATAAATTTGGCCATGTGATTGCAAGAGTTTTATCATGTAGTTTTATTTCTGCAAGTGAATAAAGATGCATGTATTTATTTTTGTTTCAGGGAGAGTTCTTTTTTCCCCACATGCAGCTTTATATTATTATTATTATTATTATTATTATTATTATTTCAATGCTGGGAATTGATCTAACGCAGGTCTTGTGCATGCAAGGCAAATTCTCTACCACTGACTGACACCCCTAACCCCAAGGGGAATTCTTAATTTCAAGCAGTTGAACCCACTGGAGCATGTGTACATAGAAGGGAATCTATAAAGAACATTAAGTAACTTGCAGATTCTCCAAGAGAGCCAAAAATTCAGGCTGTAGTGTTGGCTAGGCAGCCAGGAGGAACCCTCAACTTTCCATAGGGCTGCTCTCATAAGGTGTATCTCTACTACTTCCTTCACTAGAATGTGCGATCTGTTAACCATATGTTTCCTTACCTTGCTTACTGCCAGTTGGAGTCTTGTGGTACCTTTATTTATTTGGTGAAGTATAGTTCACATATATGCACCAGACTGTAAGGAAGGCTGGAAAAGCAATTTTCTGCTCTTCTATTAGGGAATAGATTTCCTAACCAAGCAGAGAAAAGATGATTAGAAGGTTTTAGGCATTCTAAAACATGGCAGATGTGGTCTGTGATATCACAACAATGCTGTTTATATTTAAGAACTGGAAATAATCTAAATGCTTATTAGTAAGAGACTGGTTAAATTTGAGATATAGATATATAATGAGATGCTATGCAAGTATTTAAAAAAATCAAGTAGACTTTTATGTACTAACATGGAAAAATGTTCACAATATTTTCTAAATTTCAAAAGCCAATTGCCAAAACAATATGCATTTTTATATATTTTTTATATTTTTAGTTTCATTTGGTTGTTTTGGGGTTTTGTTTTTGTTTTTGTTTTGTTTTTGAAATGAAGCCGCACTACACTGCCCACAATGTTTGCTTATCCTCCTGGGTTTAAGTAATCCTCTTACCTCAACCTCCCCAGTGTTGGGACTGTAGGTACATACCATGACACCAGCATGTGGTATGTATTTTCAAAATGTTTGTTTATATAAGCATAGAAAATAATTAGAAGGATATATACCAAACTGTTAATAGTGCTTCCTTCTGGAAAATGGCCATTGCCTTTCAAGGCAAATGTTGAATGAGGAAGAGATCATTTGATGCTTCATAGTGTGTGTGTGTGTGTGTGTGTGTGTGTGTGTGTGTATGTGTGTGTTGCCTTTTAAAAATATAATAGCTTTCTTGATATAATTTCACCCTTTTTAAAGGGTACAGTTCAGGGCCGGGGTTGTAGCTCAGTGGTAGAGTGCTTGCCTAGCACATGTGAGGTCCTGGATTCGATCCTCAGCACCATATATAAATAAATTAATTAAATAAAGGTATTGTGTCCATCTGTAACTGAAAAAAAAATTTAAAAATAAATAAAGTGTTCAGTGGTTTTTTAGTACATTCAGAGCGTATAACCATTATTACCATCCGATTTCAAATATTTTCATTATCCCCAAATGAAACTCCTCCCTCCCTCTTCTTCCCAGTGCTTGGCAACTTTACATCTACTTTTTTGTATGTTTGTTTGTTTCACTAAGTTGCTTAGGACCTTGCTAAGTTGCTGAGGCTGACCTTAAAACTTTTTTTTTTTTTTTTGCAGGGATGGGGAGACTAGTCCTTCTGTCTTGTGAATCTGTTGTATATATCTGGATTTTCTTATTCTGGACATTTCATAAATGGAATATGTGGTTTCTGTGCCTGGCATCTTTAATTTAGCATATTTTCAAGAGTTTTATCATATAGTTGTAGCTTTATCAATGCTTACTTTTGGGGTTTTTTGTTTGTTTGTTTTTGGCCAAATATTTTGTCACATGGAATATATCTATTTGCTGATGGATATTTGAATTATTTTTAACTTTGAGCTATTATAAATAATACCACTATAGCCAGGTGTTGTGGCATACACCTGTAATCCCAGTTACTCTGGGAGACTAAGGCAGTAGGATTGCAAGTTCCAAGCCAACCTGGGTAACTAAGATCCTGACTCAAAATAAAATAAAGTAAAATAATTCTGGGATAGTTCAGTGGTAGAGCATTTACGTGACATACATGAGGCCTTGGGTTTAATCCCCAGTACTACAAATAAATAAATATTTCTATGAACATTTGTATATAAGTTTTTACAGGGATATATGTTTTCTCTTCTTTTGGGTATATAATAGGAGTGGAATTACAGGATTATGTGGTAACTATTATGTTTGAAGAACCAGAAACTAATTTCCAAAGAAATTGCACCATTTACAACCCTACCAGCAAAATGCTTTAGGGTTCCAATTTATTCACATCCCCACCAATACTCATCTGTCTTTTTTATTTTAGTCATCCTAGTGTAAAGTGACATCATTGTGTTCTTTATTTACATTTTCCTGATGCCAATAATATTTAACATCTTTTCATTTTCTTCTTGGCCATTTGTATATCTTCTTTGGGGGAATGTCTATTCATATCCTTCACCCATTTTAAAATTAGGTTTTCTGTCTTTTTATTAAGTTGGAAGAGTTCTTCATATATTCTGAATCTGAATCCTTTATCATGTCCAGGAACATCTTTCCATTTAGGTTTTTAATTTCTTTCAGCAATGTTTTATTATTTTTCAATGTACATATCCTGTGCTTCCTCTGTTTAATTTATTCCTAAATGTTTTATTGTTTTTGATGTTAATATAAAAGGAGTTGTTTTCTTAATTTCATTTTTGTATTTTTAAATGGCCACTGTGCAGACATTTAACTGATTTTGATCTTATATCCTCAACCTTGCTGAACTCATTTATTAATTCAGTTTGTGGGTTTTTTTTTTTAGTGCATTTGTAGACTTCTAAAGTCGGTCTTCCTTCCTTCCTTTCTGCCTTCCTGCCTTCCTTCATTTATTTATTGTACTAGGAATTTAACCCAGCCCCTCCCCGTTCTTTTAATTTTGAGACAGATTCTCACTTGGTTGCTTTAGGGCCTTACTAAGTTGCTGAGGCTACCCCCAAACTTGCAATCTTCCTGTCTCAGCTCCCAGAGTTGCTGGGATTACAGGCATATACCACTATACCTGACTAGGATTTTCTATACAAGACTGTGTCATCTATGAACAGAGATTTTACTTTCTCCTTTCCAATCTGGATGCCCTTTTTTCTTTTTCATGCTTAATAGTCCTGACTAGATATATTGTTGTATAGAAGTAGAAAGAGTAGACATTCTTGTATTCCTGAATAGAAGGGAAAGCAATCCAGTTTTTTGCCATTGTGATGTTACCCTTGAATTGCATGTTGTTTTTATATTTTTTAAAAAAAGTTCTTTTGAGAATCAGATTTTTAAAATTTTATTTATTTATTCTAATTAGTTCTACATGACAGCAGAATGCATTTTGATTCGTAGTACACAAATGGAGCACAATTTTCATTTCTCTGGTTGTACGTGAAGTAGAGTCATACCATTCGTGTCATCATACATGTACCTAGGGTAATGATGTCCATCTCATTGTACCATTTTCCTACCGCCCATCCCCCCTCCCTTTCCCTCTCTCCCCTTTGCACTATCCAAAGTTCCTCCATTGCTCTCATGCCTACCCATCCCCATTATGGATTAGTATCCACTTATCAAAGAAAACAATCAGCCTTTGGTTTTTTGAGATTGCCTTACTTTGCTTAGCTTGTTATTCTCCAAATCAATCCATTTACCTGCAAATGCCATGATTTTATTCTCTTTTAATGCTGAGTAATATTCCATTGTGTATATATACCACATTTTCTTTACTCATTCATCTATGGAAGGACATCTATGTTGATTCCACAGTTTAGCTATTGTGAATTGTGCTACTATAAAAAAACATTGAAGTGGCTACATCACTGTAGTATGCTGTTTGTATATCCTTTAAGTATAAACTGAGGAGTGGGATAGCTGGATCAAATGGTGGTTCCAGTCCAGGTTTGCTCAGGAATCTCCATACTGCTTTCCATATTGGTTGCACCAATATGCTGTCCCACCAGTGATATGAATGTGTCTTTTCCTCCACATCCTCACCAACACTTATTGTTGTTTATATTCTTTTTTTTTAAGTGAATATTTTATTTACATTTTAGTTTTCGGCAGTCACAACATCTTTGTATGTGGTGCTAAGGATCGAACCCAGGCCGCACGCATGCCAGACGAGTGCGCTACCGCTTGAGCCACATCCCCAGCCCTATTATTTATATTCTTGATAAGTACCAGAGAATCAAGTTTTTTTAAACTCTTAATTCAATATTATTTGGTTGATGTTTGTTTTTTAGTGACCACCTTAGGAAAATAAAATTTACATCATTGCTTCTAGATAATGTTTTGTAAGTAAACAAGTAGAGTTAGAACATAATAGCACGTCTATTTCCTTTCTAGGAGGTGAGAATTAGTGTGGCTTCTTTAATCTAGGAGGTGGGCTTATCTTGGATTCAGGATGGGTCCATGTGATACTTGCCTGCTATCTTTATTTCAATGTATTTTGTTCAGTGAATATTCTTAGAATGTCTACTCTGTGCCGGGACTGTTCTACTCATTGAGAGTGTAGCAAGAAATAAGTCATCCCAGGTGTCTACTCTTGGGGTTTTTTTTATATTTATGAATAAATGTAAATGGATTATTCCATGTTTTGAGTATCATCATTTTTTAATTGACAAGAATTTTGTATAAATAAGGTTCTTTGTTGGTACACTACTAAATGTATGATACTACAGAATACTGATGGAAGGTTTAGGAATATATTTATAATCACAGCTACTTTTACCAGGAACTATGGAGTGTGCCTATAGTCCCGGTTACTGAGGAGGTTGAGGCAGAAAGATCACATGAACCCAGGAGTTCAAGATAACTGGGCTTAGGCAACAGAGTGGGGCCACATTAAAAAAAAAATTATAGCTGCTTTTATTTTCAGATGGAGAGCTGGTCATTAAACAGTATATACATTATTTCTGTGTTTATTGGTTTAGAACTTGCCTGATATGTTTTCCTGTACCAGATACTCTTCAAAAGTATTACAGTTTAGTAGAGAGGATAATATGTAGAGAAGGAAAGAAATGAACCAGCATTTATTTTGTACTATTTGTCAGAAATTACATTGATGCTTTACCCCTACTAATCCTCAAAATCCCCTTTTAAGGAAGGTATCATTACTATGGATTTATCATGGGGGAGCTATGCTCTGAAAAGTTAATTAATTTTCTAAATGTCACATTAGTGGTGTATACATAATTAATTAATATAGGATAGCTGCCATATTAATATGATTTTATAAGAATTTTAAAGAAGCAACAATATTTTCTAGTTGTATTAGGAGGAAAGCCAGCATATGAATTAGAAGGACATGGATGCCAAGGATGTCAGGGTATGAGAAGTTACATTCCAGTTGTAGGAAATTGTATATACATGTAAGCCCATGTGTTCTAAATATTTTTATTTCCAGCTGCTTAAAGTTAGCAGTTTAATGGCCTCTTTCTCACCAGAAGTTGAAGTGTGAGTGTCTAACCTGTGATTGGGTACAATGCCTTGAAGAGGAGTTTGGCTCAAGTTTATTTAAGATGCCTCTGGTGTGTGAATTGTTGTGGGCTGTTGTGCAAAGGCAGTAGGACCCTGAGAAGGTCCTTAAGTGAGTGTACTCAGAAGTCCTAGGCTCCTGAGGGCACAGACTCTCTAAGAATGTTTCCACTGTGCACTCAGTGGACAATGAGTACAGTGAGTTCTCTTCTTGGGAGCCTCTGGTGTGGATGTCTTTTCCCTTATTGCAGGCTTCCTGATCTTTCTTATAGCACATGGAGGTTTCCCTTGGAATTATTCAGAAACTATGAGAGAGTTTAGGTAAGAGAAATGGGTCCACAACCCAAAGTAGTATTCATATAGCTCACTCCTCCACCATACTTGGTTCCAGCTGAAATCAAATAAAAGGATTAGAACTTGCTACCAGCAAGGAAAGAAAATCCCTGCCCTACCCCAACCCACTGATTTTTTTTTTTAAAGAGAGAGTGAGAGGGGAGAGAGAGAGAGAGAGAGAGAATTTTTAATCTTTATTTTTTAGTTCTCGGCGGACACAACATCTTTGTTGGTATGTGGTGCTGAGGATTGAACCCGGGCCGCACGCATGCCAGGCGAACGCGCTACCGCTTGAGCCACATCCCCAGCCCCCAACCCACTGATTTTTGAACAGCATTAGTACCTTCCAGCTACTCCAACAACAGTTCGGAATAGTGCCTCCCAAGATTCCTACTTTATTGGGAAGGAAACATAAGAGCTCTGTGGAGCCAGAGGACCAGGCTGTCTGCCTGAGCCCCACCACTTCCCACCTGCATATGAGCCCTTAGGCAAGGTACTTCGCTAGCCTAAACTCACTCTTCTCATCTGTTAAATAACCTAAAACACAGGATGTACAGGAAGTCGGACCATAGTTGGGACTCCATCAAAGTTAGCTACTCTCATGAGTATTATCTTTCTACCCTAAGAGCTTTGTAATGTTTTGGGAATTTTAAAGCACCATGATAACATGAGTTTTTTTCTGGAGCAACTTGTAGCGCTAGAGTTATTAAGCTCACTCACACTTGGGATCCATCACCCCCAACTCCTACTTCACTTGTGACCCACTCAGTCCATTTCCTGCTTTCATTCACCTTTGAATTTTTTTTATATTTATTTTTTAGTTATAGGTGGACAAATATCTTTTTTTATTTTTATGTGGTGCTGAGGATCGAACCCAGTGCCTTACACATGGTAGGTGAGTGCTTTATCTCTGAGCCACAACCCCAGACCTTTGGATTTATGAATAAGATTGGACTGGGAATGTAGATCAGTACTATAGCACTTAGTATCTTCTAACTACTCCAACAACAGTCTGAGGCCTTGAGTTGCATCCCTAGTGCCTCATGAAAAAAATAAAGCCAGCTATCATTCTCCATCTCCCATAGACTAAAGAGCTGGTAAGCCTCTCAATATCCCCTCTGCCTCATTCTATCACTAGTTAGCCACAGAGATTTCTATGAGGTGGGAAGTTTAGTGCAGAATTTTAAGTTTTGAATAACCATAGCTGTCCTTAATATTCAATACTACTGTTGCTTGCCTCATCAGGTAGGTTAATTTGCATATCACTGGGCTGGTGGTGCACACCTACCATCCCAGCTACTGGGAAAGCTGAGACAGGAGGATCTCAAATTCAAGGTCAAGTCTGAGTAATTTAGTGACATTCTGGGCTTGGTGGCACATGCTTATAATCCCAGGCTCAGGAGGCTGAGGCAGGAGGCCAGCCTCAGCAATTTAGAGAGGACCTAAGCAACATAGCAAGACCCTGTCTCAAAATAAAATATAAAAAAGGTTGGGAAGGTAGCTCAGTGGTTAAGCACCCTGCCCCACCCCTACCCCCCCAAAAAAGGATTGTGGTTGTAGCTCAGTAGTAGAATACCCCTGAGATCAGTTCCTAATATAGTGCTGTGGAGACTTATATGTCAGTGATATTCACATTTTTATGAGAAATAATCAAAGACATCCTTGAGATGCATGGTTTTAAAATCTCCCATCTTTTTTCTCCTTAGGTTTCTCTTCCCTAAGTGTCTTGACCAGTGTTCACAAGGTGAGCAATATGCTTTACTTCCTGCTTGCATGCCTTTTACATTCTATTCATCGAAACAGACTATTCTACTGCTACCATTCTGAAATCTAAAACAAACCAACTCGGCCCAGAGAAAACTTTGACATCTTTCTTTTATCATATTTGGTAGGCAGATTTCTTGTCTTAATGGCAATGAACTGCCATAGCAGCACCACTCCTGAACTCAGGTCTGCCCTGGCCTTTCAGCTAATATCAGTCAACTGAGGAGGTATTCCTAGCCTCTGGATGAATAAGATCTTGACACACTGCTTCTTTTCCAAGAGTGCAGAGTTTGTCCCAGCACAAACTGTCTTCCTTAATGTCCTCCTACACACATTGGAATTTTCCACACCTCCTTGAAAACATTTAGAAAAATCCACCCATCCTGCAGGTTTCATTCCATGTGTCATTGTCCTACTACCTAGCAACCCTGGAAGCTACACTTTTAGTCATATTATCTGTGATTGCCTGGAGATGCAGAATAAATTGTAAATTCCCTGCAGTGGTATTGAAATGTTCTTTGTTGTTAAGAGATATGCCTGGGGGCTAGTCTCCCTGAGCCAGCCCAGCAAGCAGAAATCTGATGGAAGAAAACAACTCAGAGTCCTCAGCATGGTTGTGCCCTGCTGTTCCCATTGCCAGTACACAGGAAGCAGAGACAACAGCATACCAGAGCTGTTGTCTTGGGAAATAGCTAAATTGGGTGCTGCCCAGGGCAGGAGACTAGTCCCTGTCGGGGGAGGGATGTGCATGTTAGACTTCTAAACCAGGTAGTAGCTTTTAGAGACCCCTTTTACTTTCCAGGCACTATGCCCCAGAGGCAGGCTAGGAATAGAGGTTGACTGGATCCATCTATAGTGTCTACCTCAGGCAGATTAAGGAGACTATATGGAGTTCCTTAGGATCTGGTGACAGACTAGATAATGGAGTATGAGTTGGAAAAAGAGGTGTCTAGGGTAACTCCTGGGTTTCCAGCTTAGGAGACTGGGGAGGTTGGTTGTACCTGTTCTTTAAATAGAAAACGCAAGAGAGGAGACAGCCTAGGAAGGCTGTGAAAAGAAGGGGATGGTAGCTAGAGGGCAATGTTCTCAGAATTGTTATTTCTTGGGGTGGGTGTTGTTGCTCAGTGGTAGAATGCTCTCCTGGGATGTGTGAGGCAAGTGTTTGCCTGATCAATGGTACTGCCAAGACACTGGATTAGATCCTCAGCACCACATTAAAAAAAAAAGGTACTGTGTCGATATACAACTAAAAAATAATATTTAAAAAAAGAATTGTTATTTCTGGTTGAGCTTAGTGATATGGTAGCCTGTAATCTCAGTTACTCAGGAGGCTAAGGCAGGAGGAGGATGGTAAATTTGAGGTTAGCTTGGTCAATTTAGTGAGATTCCATCTTGAAATAAAATATTTTAAAAGGGCTGGGGATGCAGCTCAGTGATCCAGCACTTTCCTACTTTGCATGAACCCCTGTGTTCAATCCCCAGTACCACACACAAAAAAGAAAAATTGTTATTTCTGAATAATTTGCTCCTTCCTGTTTGCTGAAGAGAAGGGCCAAGGCCATGGGAAGATAACTAAACTTGATAGAAGTAGTCTCTAGGGGTCCAAAGCTCAGATTGGAAGTAAAGGTTGACTTAGAAAACTAGTGTCTTCCAGGGAAGTTGAAGAAGTGTTTGCCTGATTAATGGTACTAGCCAGTAGTTGTGCCAAGACTTCCAAGGCCCTGTCTTAGTCTTTTTAGTGTTGGTGCCATCTTCTCCTTGGCACTTTCTCCTGCAGGCCCTCTCTACTTTTTTACATGAAGGACAACGCAGATGGTTAAGCTTCCTTGGCAGACAGCCTTAAAGAAATATTCTGTCTTCATTGTCCATGATTCTTGGGCAACCCTGGGCCTGTATCCAAAAAGGAAAGACCCTTTAGTTCGAATCCTTCTAGGCTGAGTGAGGCTGAGTTCTCTCTGGCACTTATAGGTATATTTCCTTAATGCTGCCTTCCAACATATTGTTCAAAGATGATATGTGAGCCAGGCGTGGTGGTGCATGCCTGGAATCCCAGTGATTCAGGAGGCTGAGGCAGGAGGATCACAAGTTCAAGGACAGTGTCAGCAATTTAGTGAAACTCTAAGCAGCTTAGTCTCAAAAAAAAAAAAAAAAAGAAAGAAAAGAAAGGGCCAGGGATGTAGTTCAGTAGTAGAATCTCCTGGGTTCAATTTCTAGTACCAAAAAACCTCCCAGCAATATATGTCAAATGCTGTGCTTACATAAAGCTAGAGATGTGGACAGATGACCTTGAGACACCATATATACTGTTTTCTGAACAAGGGTCTCATCGAGTGGCAGTGCCTTGGTGAATACTTTCCCTTAGCATCTAGGTCCACAGGACCCTATGGTGTATCCTGACTTATCTTGCCATGGGCAGGGGGCAGTCTGAGGAGGGTGGAGATAAAAGGCAAATATTTCTTTTCTCCTTGGCCATTTGATGGCTTGCTTGGAGAGGAAATCTACCATCAGTGGGCAACTGCTTCATGTCCCAAGGGAGCATCTTGCCTCCTTTTGCTTCTGTTCATGAGTCAGGCTTGCTGATTCATTGCTTTTTAACAACAAAGGATTATTTTATGATGAGAAAAAAGGCTATGTTGTAGCCCCAGGATGACTTATTTTACACAAATCCAAGGACTAGGAAATAATCTTGATGCTTAAAACGGCAAACAAGGTTCATTATAATGCTGGCTTAGAAGCAAAGTGGAGATATTTTACTGCTGTGGCCTGCTTTTAGAAGCATATGTAGATAAAAGAAGTGAACTTCATTTTCTCCTGGACTGCTAGAGGTCTTTAGCCCAGTCTAGATGGTCAAGAAGGCTGCAAGGCTGTTTTTTTCTACTCTTAGGAACAGACCAACCCAGGCTCCCTAGTCACTCACAGCACAGATTGGTGAGACCTTGGCATAATCTGAATGTCCACTCTTTGATTCAGAACAGAAGGAAGCTCCTGGCCCAGCCAAGGTGAAAACTCACTATGGCCTGTTTATGCTCCAGATAACTGCTGTACCTGCCTTGCAGATGGCATTTCCTCTTGGCAGGTGGCAGTTTACATAGCTGGCCTAAGGAATGCTGAGGATAATCCTCTAGCTTATTTCCCTATAAAGCAAAGTCTTTTTTACATGCCCAGTTCCTGACCTAGAATCCCAACCCCACAAGATTTGTCCATATGGTACATGTGAACAGATAGGACTTTGGACAGTATATTCCTGTCAGAGACCCAGATCCCAGTCTTTTC
This sequence comes from Ictidomys tridecemlineatus, assembly GCF_052094955.1. Lineage (NCBI taxonomy): Eukaryota > Metazoa > Chordata > Mammalia > Rodentia > Sciuridae > Ictidomys > Ictidomys tridecemlineatus. The sequence continues at coordinate 172,436,767 of NC_135481.1, forward strand.
TTGAGCTGGCCAGAGTGGGCTTGTGCTTCTCGTGTATATTGTTCAGGTGGAAAATTTGCACTAGAGTTTTACTCTCCTATTTATTTTGCACAAGGTGATACCAGAATCCCCAGGCCTTTATAGATCTTTGCTCAACCTTTTCCGAATCCTCACTCTAAGACCCACGGCAGTCTTCTTGTCTTTGACCCCTGCGAATCTTGCAGGCCACTTGTAGGATCCAGCTCCCATGGTTGCCATCCCCAGAAAATACTGAACCTTCCAGACTCCTGCCCATGTGCCATATTTGTCATGGCCTCCTGACCTTTGCTTTACTCAGTTTCCAGAGGCTCCAGTGACTTTCTGTGGCTACAGCAAGGCATGGGGTTATGGCACCAGGTTGGCCTTGCTGTTCCTCTGCAGTCTCCAGAGTGACCTTCCTAAATGGAAATGGAAACACAGGCACCACCAGTGTCCCGATACAGAGGCTTCCATGGCACTGGCCAAGGAAGGTCCAACTTTTTCTTTTTCTTTTCCTTCATTTTTCTTTTTGGTACCAGGGACTAAACCCAGGGGTACTTAGCCACTGAGCCACATCCCCCGCCCGTTTTTAAACATTTTTTTAAATTTTGAGACAGGGTCTCACTAAGTTGCTCAGGGCCTCATTAGGTTGCTGAGGCTGTCTTTGAACCTACAGTCCTCCTGCCTCAACTTCCTGAGCCACTGGTATTACAGGCATGCACCACTGTGCCCAGCAGGAAGTTCCATCTTTTTTTTTTTCTCAGTTGTCAATGGATCTTTATTTTATTTATTTATATGTGGTGCTAAGAATCAAACCCAGTACCTCACACATGCTAGGCAAGCACTCCACCACTGAGCTATAGCCTCAGCCCGGGAAGGTCTATCTTATGTGAAAATTTCTGAACAGAAAGGACACATGAGGAACCTTTATAAAATGAAAAAAAAAAAAGAAATGAGATGTTGAGGTATTCTCCATTTGAATTACCTTAGTCATGTACTGCTAACACAACTAGGTTATATACAAAGCACTGAAGGATAGAGTTTTAGTGTTGGAGAAGCTCTTAAGAAAACAGTGATCCTGAACTGGACATAGTTGTGCACATCTATAATCCCAATCACCAAGGGGGGCTGAGGCAGAGGGATCATAAGTTTGAGACCAGCTTGGCCCACTTAAGCCATACTCTGTCTCAAAATGAAATATAAAAAGAGCTGGGAATGTGGCTCAGTGGTTAAGTGCCCCTGGATTCAATCTCCAGTGCACACACAAAATAATAAAGAGTCTTAAATTGGGTATGGTTTGGAATGTAGCTTAGAAGTAGAACACTTGTCTACTTGTCTAGCGTGTATGAGGCCCTGGGTTCAACTCCTAACACACACACACACACACACAAACACACACACATCTTTTTATTATGGAAATATATACTGAAATATTTGGGGATGAAATATTTGGATATTTGCAGTTGGCTTCAAAATCATCCAGTGAGAGAGGTGGGAGAAAAATTGGGATATTGAATAGATGAAATGTGATTAGCCAAGTCTTGCTATTTATTTATTTATTTATTTATTTTATGTGGTGCTGAGGATCAAACCCAGTGCTTGACATGTGCTAGGCAAGCACTCTACCACTGAGCAACAACCCCAACCCCAGTCTTGCTAATTCTCTCTTTTTTTTTTTTTTTAACTGGGGCCTTGTGCTCGTGAGACAAGCACTCTACCAACTGAGCTATATCCCCAGCCCCAGTCTTGCTAATTCTTGAAGCCAGACAATGCTTGTTGATTTTACTATTTTTCTATGTTTGAAATTTTTATAGTAAGAAATAAATAAAATTACTGAATAACAAAAATTCAAATGATCTTACTGCAGAAATGCTGTATATTCTATGATTGTAACTATAAAAATAGGATTATATTTGGAAGAAGTATTATAATTATTTTGGGTTGGTGGGTTATGGTACCTTTCTGACTTAGAAATTCTCCATAGTCTTGGGAATTTTATGGCTGTATTTGTACAAAAAGGTTGTGAGGGATCTGATTGGGCCTACTTCACAACTTTTTCTTACCATATCACTATGAACATCTATCTTGGAATTATGTGGCTCCTTGGCTGTGCAATTTTTGATAATATATTGGTTAGTACATCTATATGGTTAGTGGTTGCTAAGTAAATGTATGAATGATCAGATTAACTACAGGGAATATGGAAAGGCTCCTTAATCAAAAACTCTAGGTAACAACCAGAAAGCTGAATTAAAATTGGAAAGGTTAGGAAATGAAGTAGCTACAGACTAGGAGTCGGGAAGAAATGATGGCTAGGTATGTCAGTGTGTGTTTATACCAGGAACCTACTGAAAGGGATGATTAGGGGAAGGAACCCACATTTGTGTGAGCTCTGAAAGCTGAACTCTTCTTGGTTTTGTTTCACAGGCCTGGTGAATAATGTGGTGTTCACCAGCCACACCACAGAACAGAGGCACCCCCTCCTTGTTCAGTTACAGAGTCTCATCAGGGCTGCCAATCCTACCACAGCCTTCATTCTTGCAGAAAATGGCATTGTCACCAGGTAAACTTTCACAGACTCCACTCTGCAGGACCAGCCCCTTTCTCAAGATTTCTGCTTTATTGGAGTTCTGATCCCACAAGGCCTTTCCATTGTATCTAAGACCTGAGCATTTATAGAAGCCAGTTTTTGAAGTGTTTTTGACGTTCTATAAAAGTCACCATGTCAGTTTCCTACACTATTTTGAGGCATTTTGTTTGGTTTTGGTACCAGGGATCAAACACAGGGACACTTAACCACTGAGCCACTTCCCTAATCCTTTTTTATATTTTATTTTGAGACAGGGTCTCGCCAAATTACTTAGGGCCTTGCTAAATTGTGGCATTCTGTTTTAAGGCATTCGTATTCCATACATTAAAGAATGGAAGTCAAGACTGTCTCAGTGTTACTTGTGTTAAGATGTGAGTGAAACTGGAAATATAACTTAAGAGCACTTGCCTAGCATGCACAATGTGGGTTCAGTCCCACATACTAGGAGGGAAAAATATATGAGAGAAATGGCATAAAAACATAGAGAAATTATCTCTTTATGTCAATTTTGGGTCCAAATAATAAACTTAAAGAATTAGTGAATTTGTATGTATACATATGTAAAGAGAAAATACCAGTGATGAAGCAATTCAGTTTGCTCAATTAAGATACTAAAAGGTATATGGCAGTTTATATAGTTTTGACTTTCAAACCATGTAAGTATTTCATATATTCAAAAATTAAATCAAGCCTAAATCAGGCACCAAGGCATATACCTGTAATCCTAGAGACTGGAGGCTGAGGCTGGAGGATCACAAGTTCGAGATCAGCCTTGGCAACTTAGCACGATCTGTCTCAAAATAAAATAAAAAGGGCCAGGGATGTAGCACAACATGAGGTTCTGGGGTTTGATTCATTATCCCCCCCCAAAAAATAATTAAATGGCTGGAAGTATAGTTTAGTATTAGAGTACTTGCCGTGTGTGTGTGTGTGTGTGTGTGTGTGTGTGTGTGTGTGTGTGTGAGACACTGAGTTCAATCCCTAGCACCACCAAAAAAACACATTTTTTTAGATGGAGGGCCTGGGGATATAGCTCATTTGGTAGAGTGCTTGCCTTGCATGCACAAAGCCCGGGTTCAATCCCCAGCACCCCCACACACACAAAAAAAATCAAGTGGAGAGGAAGGAAAAATTAAATATGAACCAAAAATATGAATCTGTGAGTACATCAAAATAACAACAATATGAGCAAAGGAATAACTAAGGTAGTTTTTTAACATCATCCTCTGTTGAAACCCTGATTGCAGATAGCATCACTGATCCAAGAAGAGAGATTATAAATATGAAATGGGGAAGGTGAGGAAAACCTTTCAAGTGTTGGATTTGAGTTGGGTACTCAACATAAGTTCATTATTTTTAAAAAATGTGCATTTCCTTGCTCTTTTCATTGAACGAGACCAAAATAGTAATACCATAGTAGTAATAAACGCCCCTACCTTCGGATCTTGGTTTGTAAGTATCATTGCCCATCATAGTTACCAGACAAAACTCCTTGGAGAATTGACTGATTGGAGGGAAAGTACAAGGCAAGCCTGGTCCATTTTATGCGAGTAAAGCTTGGAAGTGCTCAAAGATCAGTGAAGATGTGTCAAAACAATATGGGAACTAGGTTAAAAAGCTCCTACAAGTCAAATTTGGGACAACTTGAGGATAATAAATAACAATAATAATATACTAAATGGAGAGAAGTAGAGACAACAAAATCTTTATAGAAGAGCCAAATAAATAAGAATTGACTGAAAATTAGCATTTGGGGTTGGAGATGTAGCTGAGTAATAAGAGTAATTGCCGAGCATGTGCTAGGCCCTGAATTCAATCCCCAGCCCACAAAATAAATAAATAGAAGAAAAATTTAAAATCTCCAGTTTAATACTTGACTTAGGGAAGATCATCAATGGGTGCTAACAGCAGTGGGTAAAAGATCATGGAGGAAAACAATATTCACTAGTTCTCACTGTCTAAAGTGTTACTCCATAGACTACTTAGAAAAATAGGAAAGTACCTTTATATTGGCAAGGTCTGGTAGACACTATGTTAACCGAATGATTGAACCTAGTAAAACCTATAGTAGGACAAATTGATAGTGCCTCCTTGATATGAGTTAGTAGGAACATAACCTAGGAATTAATCTTCACCAAAAGCATTTAACCTGAAGCTAATTATGAGAAAACAATCAGATAAATCTAAATTGTGGGTATTGGCAAAATTATATTGTTACATTGTGTGCATGTATGAAAATGTAACAACAACTTTAATCATTATGTAACAATTATAATGAACCAATTAAAAAATGTGTGTGTGGCGGGGGGACACATTGTGGGCACAAGATAACTGGTCAGCAAGGCACAGTGGTGCAGGCCTGTATGTAATTCCAGTGGCTCAGGAGGTGGAAGCAGGAGGATTGCAAGTTTGAGGCCAGCCTCAGCAATTTAGGCCCTAAGCAATTTAGTGAGACCCACCCTGTCTCAAAATGAACAAACAAAAAGGGCTGAAGATATGACTTAGTGGTAAAGCACCTGTGGGTTCAATTCCCAGTACCAAAAGAAAAAAAATTGTCAACAACTATGAAAAATAAAGGGAAAAAGTAAGGAAATATCCCATATTGAAGGAGAGTAAAGATTTTAAATTATTTTAGTGGGGTGGGGGGTACCAGAAATTGAACTCAGGGGCACTCAACCATTGAGCCACATTCCCAACCCTATTTTGTATTTGATTTAGAGGCAGGGTCTCACTGAGTTGCTTATTAGCACCTCGCTTTTGCTGAGGCTGGCTTTGAACTAGAAATCCTCCTGCCTCAGGCTCCCAAGCCATTGGGATTACAGGTGTGCACCACTGTGCCTGGCAAGATTATAAATTTAATGAGTGATCCTTGATTGAATCTTGGCCCCTCTTTCTCACACACACACACACAAAATTGGAAACAGATGAATATTGAGTCAGCACCTCTCTAATTTTTAAAAAATATTTTTAGTTGTAGATATTCACAATATTTTGTTTATTTAGTTTTTTTATGTGGTGCCAGAGATTGAACCCAGTGCCTCACATGTGCTAGGCAAGCACTCTACTACTGAGCCACAACCCCAGGCCATCCTATTTTATCATATAAATGAATCTCTTGGGAATCTTGTTAAAATTAATTTCTAATTCAGTGGATCTGGAGTAGGACCTGAGATTTCACATTTCTAATAAGCTCCCATGTGATACCACTGCTGATCATATATAATATTACATTCCTTGGGTGTGATAAAAGCATGGTGGTCCTGTAAGAGAATACCCTTGTTCTTAGGAAATGCACACTGAATGTCATGATGCTTACAAGTGATTTTCACATGGTTTGACAGAAAAAAATTACATGCATGTGTGCTTATGTATATGTGGGGGTGTAGAGAAGAAGCAAATTATGCGGGTTAAGATTGACAATTCTAGGGCTGGGGATGTGGCTCAAGTGGTAGCGCGCTCGCCTAGCATGCGTGCGACCCGGGTTCGATCCTCAGCAGCACCACATACCAACAAAGATGTTGTGTCCGCCGAGAACTAAGAAAAAATAAGTAAATGTTAAAATTCTCTCTCTCTCTCTCTCTCTCTGTCCCCCCCCCATTAAAAAAAAAAAAAAGATTGACAATTCTAATTGACTTGGGTCTTTTCTAAATGTTTTCAAAGGAATGAAGACATTGAGCTGATTCTCTCAGAAAATAGTTTTTCAAGTCCTCAGATGCTGCGATCCCGATATTTAATGTACCCTGGCTGGCAAGTATCATTACGAAGTAGCTAAAATTTCTTTGGAAGCCTAACAATCTGTTTATTTACAGAAAAAAAAGAGAGAAAAAAATGAACATATCAGATATGCTGTACACAAGTGATACATATTTATTGGAATGGTCTGCCATGTCCCAGATAGTGTTCTTGCTGAGAGCCCAATATTTCATGTCTTGAGATCTAAACTGGAAGCCTTCCTAGATATTGAGATTTAAGGCACCTATCTTGCAGGCATCAAGCATAACAGGATTCTGTATTTCTTCTGGCCACTAGTAAGGGTGAGGTGACTGGCATGGAACATTACAACTTCCCAGGTGAGAGAATCTCTCCTGAGAGTAAGTCAGTCAGTCCTCTACTTCCCAGCTGACAGGTAGGTTCCCTACTGATGAGGCCAGAGCTTGTTTTCTACAAACTATATGTCAGCCTGAGAACCTCTGCAGAGGGGAAAGGAGGGAAGAGAGTGTACAAAGTCCACCATAATCATAGTAATACCAACATAACGTGAGAACTCACTGTGAGTGCTAGGCCTTGTTCTAAGACTGCACTTTCCAATGTGGCCACCACTAGCTATGTGACTATTTAATGTAATACAAATATAAATGAATAAAAATCGAAATTTATAATTCAGTCTTTTAGTCACACAATCACATTTCAAGTGTGCCAAAGCTGCCTGTGGTTAGAAGCTATCATATGGGACATTGTGGATCCAGAACATTTCCATTATTCCAGAAAGCTCTGTTGGGCAGTGCTGCTCTGAAAACTTTGCCTGTGTTGTGTCATTTAACCTTTACACCAAACCTACAAAATGGATTCCATTATTTTCCACATTTTATAGGTATAGACAACAAGGAACAAAATGACTTATTTAAAAGTTATAGTTAGTAAATAACAGAGTTGGATTGCAAACCCAGGTTGTCTGGCTTCCAAGCCTTGTGCTATACCTGTTCCTATACAGAATGGGCAGTTCATTTATGCTCTATTGAAAGTTTGGGGAAGACAATGTTAGAGCTTTGTCTGGTTTATCTTTGTTATCTTTACTCACTTTTCCCAGGCCCTCAATTGTTTGTACTAAAACTGATTGTACTGTGCTACAAAGAAAAAAAAGTGTGTGGGGGGGGTGCAGCTCGGCCTGGTGGCACATACCAGTGATCCCAGTGACTCAGGAGGCTAGAGTAAGAGGATTGTAAGTTTGAGGCCAGCCTCAGCAATTTAGCAAAATGCTGAACAGCTTAGTGAGATTGTCACAAAATAAAAAGGGCTAGTAGTAGAGAATCCCTGGGTTCAATCCCCAGTACTACAAAATAAAAATAATAATAATAGGCTAGCATGGTGGTGCACAGGAGGATCACAAGTTCAAAGCCAGCCTTATCAACTTAGCGAGGCCCTGAACAACTCAGCAAGATCCTTTCTGTAAATATAATATAAAAAAAATGGGCTGGGGATGTGACTCAGTGGCTAAGGGCCTCTGGGTTCAATTCATGATAACAAACAATAATAATAATTATTTTTTTAAATAAGGTAACTCATATGGTAACTATACAAATAAAGGTAATATAGTTATCTAAATATGATACGATACGATAGATGAGGAGAAAGTATTTGCATTATATGTAGCAAAGGTATAATACAATATTTGGGAAACTTGGTTAGATGTTTAGAAAAGGACCAGGAAGGGTAGCACACACCTATAATCCCAGCAACTCCAGAGGCTGGGGCTGGAGAATCACAAGTTCAAGGCCAGCCTTACCAATTTAGCAAGGCTGTAGGGCATTTAATGAGAACCTGTCTTAAAATAAAAAAATAAGAAGGGTTGGGGGTGTAGCTCATTGGGAGAGTGCCCCTCGGTTCAATCCAGTTCCAAAAAACAAAACAAAACAAAAAAGACCCCAGGTCATATAGATGAGAACAGTTCACTTAAGAGCAAGTGTAAATAGCAATCATGGAAACAGAATTCAATGTCAATAACATTCAGAAATGTTAAATGGTATATAGTATATAACAACACTCAGAGACCCAAGTACTTGTACTCAATTTTGATTGACACTAAATTCAATCAAAAATACTTATAATACTTATTATAATATTCATCTCCTGAGAAATTGTTGTGAAACTAGTATACTTGCCTGCTGCTGGGGGTGGTATAAATTTTTACTCATGCACCCTTTGCTGGAGTGATTCCAGTCATGGGGATTCATTTCAAGGAAATAATTCAAAAGAAGGACTAACAATTCCTCAACTGTGGAAGCAAGTAATGAGTACATAAGGCCTCATTATACTACCATAGTTCTACCTTTTTTTGTGTTTGACATTTTCCATATTAGAAAGTTAAGGTTTTTTAATACTGTGGATATGACCACATATTCGTAAAAAAAAAAAAAAGCTACATACCAGCCCTTTTTAGTTTTTGAGAGCGGATCTCTCTAAATTACCTGGAGTGTCCTCAAATTTTTAATCCTCTGGTCCCAGCCTCCCCAGTAGCTGGGATTATAGGTGTGGGACACCATACCCAGATGAATCTGTGACAGGCACTGTGTCTGCTGAACTGAGAAAATAGAGCAGAGATGCTCCAGCCTGTCATTTCCTTTTAGAGAAAATATTAATCCACATGTGCAGTCTGTTAAGCTGCCCGCAAGAAGATGGTAGGGCATGGTTAGAGCCCTGCAGGGGCTGGGGGAGGATTTAAACAATTAAACATTTAAACAATTGTTTTATATTTAGAATGGCATACAAGTAAAGGAGAATTAAATATTATAGGATAAATGATATACAGTTTATCCCAAAGTAGTATATAACAACACTCAGAGACCCAAGTACTTGTACTTAAATTTTTCTTAAACATTTAAAGGTATGAAGGTAAATTCAATTCTGGATCAGTCTTCCCACTGATGGTTCAGATCTGCGTATGGTTTGGCCGTCCCTTGGAGAAAACTCGCTTTGTGGCCAAGTGTAAAGGTGAGCCTTGGCTGGGACATCTCCCAGACCCTGGTGAAAAGAGTACCCCAGACTGTCCTGCTTCCTCGCACCATTTCAGTATCCTATGTGCTGTCTTTTCACATTTGTGACCAAAAGCAGCAGAGGGATTTGAGGACTCAGGAATCCCCTATTTCTGATCTTGTGATGCCATAAAATTTGATCTCCACTCCATTGGAAAAGTTTTCCCATCCTTGGAAATAGTGGCAGAGCCCGAGGAAAAAGAGGGTGGGGATAGAAGCTATGAAACCTAGACCTGGAATAGGGTCCTCCCCAGTTCCTAACTCTCCCAGATGTGCCACCCTGGACTTAGCCTCTGCACCTGGTGGTGACCCTGTCCTCTTCCTCCACCAGCAATTCAGTCCTCCATCAAGCCAAGTCCCTTCTCTGGAAACATCTACCACATCCTGGGCAAAGTGAAGTTTTCAGGTAACTGGGGGGTTAAATTTGGGAACCCTACATCATGAAGTGCTTACAGCTTGTGACAAGAGTTCATAGCCTCTGCTGGTATACTGTAGACCACTGATGCCTCTCCAAATCTCTAGCACCCTCTTCTGGGCCTCCTACCATCAGAGTGCTTTTCCCCAAGGACCCACTTTCCTTAGATTCTCTTGCACCACAGTGGAGTTTCACCCTCATCATCTAGGATCACCCCTGGATGACTTGCTCAGTCCTCTCCTCACAGTTCCTTGATTTCCTTGTTGTAAAGACTCACACCCCACCATGGCGTCCTCCTAGACATGTTACCAAGAGCTGCCCAAAGTTGATCTCTCTGGCTCCCAACCTGTGTATGACCAAAGTCTTTGAGCCTTCTAACTTGCCTTCTCCTTCCTTCTGTTTGGCAGGCCCGTTCTTCAGCCTTAGACCCCTGCCCTTGTGACCTCAAAGTCAAACCTGGAATGGGGGCCAGATAAGGTCTCAGAACTAGGAGTTGGGCCTGGTGCGGTGGTGCACACCTAGAATCCCAGCAGCTCTGGAGGCTGAGCCAGGAGGACCACAAGTTCAAAGCCAGCCTTAGTAAAAGCAAGTCGCTAAGCAACTCATTGAGACCCTGCTCTAAATAAAATATAAGATAGGGCTGGGGATGTGGCTTAGTGATCAAGTAACCCTGAGTTCAATCCCCAGTACCAAAAAAAAAAAAAAAAAACCTAGTAGTTGAGGAAGGGGAGAATATACCAGGTTAAAGGCACAGTATTTGCTGTAGCCTAGAGGCAAAAAAAAAAAAAAAAAAAAGGAGCATTTTAGGAACCAAAAGGGGTTTACTGTGGTTGGAGCCTGAGAGAAGGGAGTTGGGGAGGGTTTCTGCTAAAGTGCCTGTAGCTGTTATGACAGAAAAATCCCAACTCAAGCCAGGCATGATAACGCATGCCTGCATTTCCAGGTTCTTGGGAGGCTGAGGCAGGAGGAATGATCCTCAGCAACTTAGTGAGACCCCGTCTCAAAAAAAAAAATAAAACGTGTTGGAGATTTAGCTCAGTGTTAGAGCACTTGCGAAGCATATGCAAGGCTATGGGTTCAATCTTCAGTACCACAAAAAAAAAAGAAAAGAAAAAGAAAAGCCCCAGCCCCCAACTCAACTAGCATTTGTTGGCTGTTTAGCAAGAAGTCAAGAGGCTGACTAGCAGAACAAAGCCACTGAGGCCAGGTAATGTGTGTCTGTGTGTTCATCCATTCTTGTAAGTACTGCACTAATCAGTTGTGCCCCCAGAGCTCCTCTTTCTCCATTTTAAAAATCTTATTTATTTATTTATTTATTTGTTTGTTTGTTTGTTTATTTTATATGTAGATGGATAGTCTGCCTTTATTTTATTTATTTATTTTCTAGAGAGAGAGAATTTTTAATATTTATTTTTTAGTTTTTGGCAGATACAACATCTTTGTTTGTATGTGGTGCTGAGGATCGAACCCGGGCCACATACAGCTTGAGCCACATCCCCAGCCCTTATTTATTTTTTAATATTTATTTTTTAGTTGTAGTTGGACACAGTACCTTTAATTGATTTATTTTTATGTGGTGCTGAGGATCAAACCCAGGGCCTCACATGTGCTAGGTGAGCGCTCTTTTACTGAGCCACAACCCTAGCCCTTTATTTATTTATTTTTATGTGGTACTGAGGATTGAACCTGGTGTTTCACATGCTCTAGGCAAGTGCTCTATCACTGAGCTTATAGTCCCATCCCCTCTTTCTTCTTTGCTTAACATGTCAACTTGTCCTAAGGTTCCTGGCCCTCATGGTTGCCAGGTAGTGCTACAGGCCTAGGTGTCAGCCAGATACTGTATCCAGCAAATAGAGGCTGGCTCTTCCTATGGTTATCCCTCTACCCCCACAGCAGTACAGGGGATCAACCCAGGGTCTCATATATACTCCATAAGCATTTTACTATTAAGCTACACCCCCAGCTATTTTTTTATTGAGATGAGATCTCATTAAGTTGCTGAGATTGGCCTTGAATTTGTGATCTTTCTGCCTCAACCTCCTGAGTAGCTGGGATTACAGGCATGCCCTACCATGCCCAGCTCTTGTGGATATCTTTGTCAATGCAGACATCTCTCCTCTTACTGTCTTTCAAGGGCTTCAGGTGAAGAGTCAGTCTTCTCTTCTTATCTAAAAACCTTTTTTCCTCTTATATTACCCTTCCTGATTAATAGTATCCATCTAATCACCCAAATCAACCATGCCTGAACTTTCTTTTGCTTCTTCCTCTCTTACTGCATCTTTTCTAACTTGACAGCAGTCACATCAGTTCTCCCTTCTGTACTTTCTTAGGAATCTGTTCCAACCATCTGCATTGTTAGTCTTAGTATAGCCTTATCCTTTCAGAGTAGCATCTCAGGGACAAACCTATATTCTCCTTGCAGACTCTGAAAGGACCATGGAGGTCTGCCACAACACTCTGGCCAACTCCCTGAGCATCGTGCCAGTTTTAGATGGACCCACACCACCTCCTGACTCAAGAAGTACACCTCAAGACAGCAATGGGCAACAAGAGTGCTACCTGGTGTTCATTGGCTGCTCCCTGAAGGAAGATAGTCTCAAGGACTGGCTACGGCAGTCAGCTAAGCAGGTGACTACCAAAGTGCAGATAGACCTGTCACAAATGTGCCCAGCACACACTTCAGGTTGCTAATGGCCCTGACAAGCCCCTCATCTACCTCCTCACTGGTCCAAACCCCCATGGGCTCAGCCAACACTTTTTAAAAATATATCTATTTATTTTTTAATTGTAGTTGGACACAATACCTTTATTTTACTTATTTTTATGTGGTGCTGAGGATCGAACCCAGGGACTCGAACGTACTAGGTGAGCACTCTACTATTGAGCCACAACCCCAGCCCTCAGCCAGCACTTCTAAAGACACTTTGAGAGTAGGAGGAAGTCCCTTGGGACAAACTCTAGGCAGACATAGTATGTCATCTGTTTTGAATCCAGGTTCTCTGCAGGCTTTGAATGCTAAACCTCTCAGCATAGCCTCAGAGGTTTGGCTAACCCTAGTATAGAGTTGGCTGAGGCTTGGGTCTTTTGTTGATGGTCAGTTGGGACCAGTCTTTATATTGAGGCTTAGCCCACCTAGGTAAACTCTTTTAAATGGTGCTTAACTGTGGGACTTGAACTGTGCCTTTGTCAGCACTTCTGTCATTGGTGGGGCTTAGGGATGAGAACCTGAAAAGAGGCAGGACCAGGCCCATTTGCTAAACTACTAGACTACCTGCTGTTTTTTTGCCCACTGCCTTGCAGGGATCTGGTGGGAAAGTAGGTCTCCTTTGGAGTTAGGTAGGCAGGATATTGTGCACAAGCTGGAACAGCTTATATGCTTTTCCCTCTGCTGAGAACTTCATTATGTAACTGATCCCCCAGAGCACTGAGACCTCACCATGCTCCATCAGTCCATCAGCTTGGTTATAGTTTGTCTCCTCCCTACATTTCTTCACAGAAGCCTCAGAGAAAAGCTCTGAAGACCAGGGGAATGCTGACTCAGCAGGAGATCAGGAACATCCATGTGAGTGTCCTGTGTTGACCTCCCCTATGGGCCCAAGGTGGTCCTCCTGGGTTTGCATAGCTCTTATCTTCTGGGTCTTTGAGTGAGGGGCTATTTGTAAGGCATGCTGGAAGTGTTGCTTCTCTCAGGCCACAGAACAAAGAAATCCAGCCTTGCATCCTTAGAGATGGGCAACCTCGGGCATGACCTCGGCATAAGATCAAGGAGATCCAGTTCTTGTGGGAGTAGTAGGTCATGGAGGACCTGGACTTGTCACCTTCTTCAAACATCTGCTTCTATTCAAGATGAACCTCAGAGAAACCAACTAGGGCCCAGAAAAAAAACTTTCTAGATCCAGTGCTGCTCGTGGGATGGTAATGGATTCCCTTGATGAGCCTTCCCCTGCAAAACTCCAAGCCGATCTCTGGCCTCTGCCCCAGGCCCTGTGGCTACTGGGGCCTTTTCTCCCAGGGATTTAGTGGGAAAATGTCAAAAGAAACAGAGAGTCTAGGCCCTAGGATGGGCTGTGTTACCAGTCTCAGTAATGAACTGGTAGATCAGGAGAGTTTTCTCCTGATCCTCATCTATGAGCAGGGGACCGGTATCAATCATGGCCTGAAGGTTGCTGGGGGAATAAATTCCCTGCTCACCTAACAGAAGAATAGACTATTTTACTGGGATAATGACCTGTTTGTTTTTAATGAATGATAGAAACTGGTCAGATAATTCTAACAGGATTCTTTTTTCCAACAGGTAAAGCGCCACCTGGACCCACTACCTGCAGGCTATTTTTACAATGGCACTCAGTTTGTTAACTTCTTTGGTGACAAGACCGATTTTCACCCACGTATCCTTAGGAGCAGCTCGATTTCTGAGTAGAAACTGAGGCAGTCTGGGAGATGCAATCCTGTCTGTAAAGCAGGTGTCTGCTAGGGCCAGCACAGCCAAGCCCCTGGAGCAGTCAGGGTTCTGCAGTATCAGGGACTGGGGAAATAGGAGCAAACTAAAGGATTACACTTTTCATTTTGACCTTTTAAAGCTGTCAAAATTGGATTTGTCAGCTGGATGCTCTGGCATGAGTCTGTAGTATCAGCTACTTAGGAGACTGAGGGGTGGGAGGATTACCTGAGACCAGGCTGGGCAGTATATAGAGACCCTGTCTCAAAGGGGAACAACAACAATAATAACAAAAGTTTAATTTGTCCTTTATTGAGTGATTTTTCAAGTTACCCTATGGGGTATAGTTTGAATGGAGCTGTAGTGACACCCTGAGTTTTGTAGTCACACAGTCATGATTTATAAGTTGTAAACAGCCTGATAATAATAGTTAGTCTCTGAAAGATAAGCAGAGTAAACTGTGAGACTGGGGATCCACTGTGTGCTAATGAAGCTGCATTCTGGGATCTCATAAAGGCCCTGTGCCAATACCTGTCACGATTTTTGTAGGTGTGATGCTTCCTGTCAGTTACCTCAGTGTCCCCTTCCTCACCTGCTTCCTTGGGGCCAGAAAGGTTTCCATATCCTCCAGGCTCAGGGCTCTCTTCCTTAACTAGTTACCAGTCATGGACCAGTTCATGAATGACTATGTAGAAGAAGCAAACCGGGAAATTGAGAGGTACAACCGGGAGCTGGAGCAGCAGGAGTACCATGACCTCTTTGAGCAGAAGTCCTAGAGGAAGTTGGGTCCATATACCCACCAGAGATGGACAAATGGGGTGTCTAACCCCAGCTCTCCCAGGCACCCTCCTGGAGGGGCTGTCTTTGTCCTCCTTGACTTTTGCGTGCTGCTGGAGTACATGTTGTCATTTTTCTCTCTACAGCGCTGAAAGGCATCACCTGCACCACTGATTGGGGGGTGGGGGTGGGGATCCTCAAGGATGAGCAGACAGGACTGCCCATTGTGTGCAGCTGTCAGTCCAGGCCCTCTGGGTCTCTGGTAACAGTAGATTTTTTGAGCTGCTGAGGTACCATGTGAAGGGAGAAGCATTTGCATTGCACAAAGGAACTGCCAGGACTCAGAAGGAACCCTGGCTGCCCCATCATGGCAGTGCCTGGGGAATAAGACCACTCCAGGCCTCAGGCCTCAGATACTACCCCAGGACCCTCATCCCCAATGGGGCTTGCTGCTTCTGCTTAGGGCCTTTCATTAAAGGATCTGGCCCTATTGGCCCTAGGTCTGGTCTGTGGGGGAGCAGCACAAGCCCTGCCCAAGCCAACCCATAGAGCCAGCTAAGATCCACAGCATGTTCGAAAATGAGGGGATTTCCCTTGTGGACTAAACTGAGAAAAAGGCATGTTTTCTAGAAGTGTGTGGCTCTTCAGTTGACATCAGCAGTCCCCTTGTGATTCACTCTGAGCTCTCCTGAGGTATCACTTGTGTCCCAAATTCAGGGACAAGACCAAACATGTGGCCCAAGGCCTATTGACACTGGTTTTCTATCAAGGGGAGCATCCTGCAAGTAGTTAGTCTTAGGCTCAGGGAAGGTCTGCTTTTCAAACACAAACTTCAGAAAATTCATGCCCTCACCCCCCAACCATTGTTTCTTAACCCTGGGTTTTCTTGGCTCCAATGGATCAGAAATGTCAAAAGAATTCTAATATGCAAGTTAGAATTCCTTCCAGTGGCTTTGTTTTCAGATGGACCATAAAGCAAAGGGGAATTAAATTGTGTTCATGTCTGACCTTCATAGTTAGTGTGGAGATCACAGGCACTGATATTTAGGTGATATCTATTAGGATTTCAGCACCTCAGCTGCCTAGGTTGTAAATGTTTTCTGAATTTCATGTTCTTTTGCATGCCTTAGAAAGAAGCACATAGGTGAAACCAGCATAGTTTCCTGTAATGTAGAGGGGGTTTTGGGAAAGACCCTTGTTGCAGAGGATGGAGCCAGGATGGAGCACATGGAGTCTGTGTGCATAGTCACACAGCATCCTGCAATGCAAGTAACAAAGCAGTTATCAAGGGCTCGTCAGTAAAATATACGTGTATTTGAGAAAAACAATTTATGCTTGAAATCAAATGAATAAAATTACAAATACCATTGAATGAGAAATCTTGCATTAAGAAAGGCTCCTGAAATTCAGATCCATGTGCTTCAGTCCTAGCTCCAAAAGCCACTGGTGACAAGGGCTTCTCTGTGGAGCCCAAGTCTGGGAGCCCTGACTTCTGGCTGGCCAGAGTTCAGGGCCACAAATGGCCTGCCTCTGCTTCAAAATCAATAACATAGATCTTAAGTGCAATTGATTAATAAGCAATGAGTTACTGTAGCTTCCTTTAGCTCTACCGAGCTCTTTTTAAAAACTCAAACTTGAGCAGCCTTAGAAAAGGGAAGGGGGTGGGGGGGGACACAGGCCATTTCATTTCCTCCAGGGGGTTGCTGTGAAGTTTTCAGTAGAAGCTCTAGATGTAGGAGCATGAGCCATTTCCTGGCTGCCCTGGCCTGGCAGTCTGGCTGCTGCACAAGAGTTTTTAAAGGGGGGTCGGAGCCCACCCATGAAAGTGGGCCTCCCACCACGTGGGGCTACACTACATGGTGATCTTGATTTCTGACCATTGTCCATAGAAATGCTCTCTCACCAACCTGCCCCACTGTCCCCACTCCTCTCTTTGTAGAGGAAAAACTGTGATTACCTCAACATGAATACGAAACTGTGATTGAAAAAAGGCAAAATGTTAAGAAGTATCAAAGCCAAAATGGCAAAACTGGCTGAGGCCTATACAGACACTCCCCAGCCTGCTCGGGAGTGTGAAAGGGCACCGTGGTGAAAGGGCATTCCTGGGCACACTTGCTGTGCTCCTGGTGAAGGGCACAGTAGCAGCACACTGTGAGCTCTTTGAGGACTGGGGCTGGGAGCATGCAAGCCTCTCTCGTTCTGACTGTAGAGTTTAATATCCACTTTATCCTGTGGGTCAGGGAGCAGGGTCGTAGGCTGTTTCCAGAGAAAAGGCCATGACACTGTGTTTTTATCTTAGAAGTGGATACCAGGGACCCAGCAAAGATAGGGGGTTCATTTCCCAGGGACAGGCAGAAGTCCTCCAGGGGCTTACATGCTTTTTGCCAACTTTCCTGTTAGCAGCTTCAGTTTTATATCACCAGAGTGAGTGGAATAATGGTGAAATCACTGAAGTTATGGTTTATTTTCCTTTTTTGGGGGGGGGGGCCATTTCTCTTTCTCTCTAATTGAAAGGAGGAGGCAGAAATTGGAGAAGATGGATCACCCTAGGAGGGGGCAACAGGCAAGAAGTTTAGTTTGCCCTGCTGATCCCTGAGGCTCTCGGATCTGAAGCCTGGACACTGGCCCTTCAGGTGTGATACAAAGTTCCCTCCTAAATTCTATTAGGATTTTGGAGAATTTTTGCACAGTAATAAGCTCTGGGTTGCTCTTTGGGCTTCTCAAAAGGGAAAAGTTCAACTCAAAAGATTGTAAACTATGAAGTATTCCAGCCATGTTGCTGACTAGTTGGATAGATGTACCTCAAAAAGTAGGTGAGAAATGGCTTTCTCAGTGTCCACTAATGACATAAGAGCTCACTTACGTGCCAAAATTCACTTTTATACTAGTTTTTCAGTGCTTTAATATTTGTAACTTAAATTTTAAAACTCATATTTACAAACACTACTGTAACTTCAGTGAAACTGAATTGTGTGATTGAAGCTTTTTGCTTATTATAATATTTATTACACTACTTAATTCAGTAAATATATAAAGTAGTCTTCAATTTATTTTTATATTATTTTACATGTTTTTACCTGCAATTGTGTATGTGAATTTACCTTGGTAATTAAGATGTAATGCTAAAGACCAATAAACTATCATTGAACAAGCAAGGCTTCCCATTATTGCCTAGCATGTAGACTATCTCGAGGTGTCCCTGGGATAATATGGAGAAGGGACACCTCTAGGGCCTGGGGACTTTCCATCAGCCTGGCTGGGACTCCTCTTTGCTGGGGGGCTCACTTTTCTCTCTTCAGTCCTCAGATACTCATGGAGGACAGAATTCATACAAAGAAACCACCCTGGTTTGTAGGGTGGGCATTTGGAGAACCCCAAAAGCTGGATAGGGGCTCAGGAAAACCTACTGAGCCCAGAGAAAGCCTTCTCACCTCTGCCTGATAATGCCTCACCTTCCATTTTTTAGTGGTTATTTTTTTGGTTTTTTCCTTTCTTTTGGGGGGTGCTGGGGATGGAACCCAGGGCCTCACATATGCTAGACAAGAGCTGTATCACTGAGCTGCACCCCCAACCCCTTGCCCTGTCTTTGCCCCAGCTCTGGGTAGAGCCCCAGCTCTGGCAGGGCTGTGTGGACTCATTTCTGCTCAGTAAAAGCTCTGTGAGGTGGCCCCTTGGTTCCACTTAAATGTGGTGGCTAAGGCACAAATGGGTCCACTAACTAGCACAGGTGGCAGAGCCTCTGTTCTTGCCCATGTTGAGTCAGAGAGCCCTTGCAGTGCTTAGATCTGAAGCAGAGTCTTGGAATCTCAAGTTCTCAGAAGTTGGCTGAAGCCCTCAGAGCATTAGCAGAAGAAATACAAATGCAGGAACTGTTTGAGGGCATCCCAGGTTCCTCTCACCAGGCATCCACTGCAGGTGGTTCAGACCTCCCTCGGTTTACCCCCCACCCCCACAGGATCCAATGCCTGTGGGGGAAAGGGCTGATCTGGGAGGACACCCACCCCAGGCAGCCTAGTCCATAAAGAGCCTGTTTCCTGTCATACACATGCTGGCCCAGGGCAAGGGGAAGTGCCCCATGGACAGATTTGGTTGCTGGCCCAAAGAGGAAGGTGCAGCCTCCACGGGTGTCTTCCTGAAACAGTTGGGATGATGGTAGAAGTTATCTGAGATCAGTTAGACATGTACAAATCAAATGCAATACTGCACGGGAGGGGTCTGATAGAGAAGGTCTGTGACAGCACCATCACCCTCCCCAAATCCCTTTCCCCTAGAGCCTCCTGCCTCCCATTCTGCAGAATGCAGGCTTGAGCTCCTGTGCTTTCACTTCTGCCCAACCTCCAGGGCCTGGAAATTAACCTTAAGAATTGCCAGGGAATTGTCAGGGGAGATGCTAAATGTCGAAGGGCTTCCTGGCCTGGGTCATCTTTGAGAGTCAGGGAAACTTTTGAGTGTCAGAAAAGGGATAGTGAAGGGGGGGGCCCTTCAGTGGGGACAGAGGACAACTGAAACGTGAGGGCTGTTTGACAGTAGAATGGAGACCCAGAAGCCGGAATCCTGGTGGTACAGACTTGTGTGATTTAGAGCAGAATTTCATGTGGAGCAGTTGATAATTGACAGGGCTCTCTGAAGAGCACAGAGAAATAGTGATATACTAATTTCTATCACACACTCTAGGGGACAATCAGGCCCAGACAAAACATAACCATATGCCCTACTTCCAGTCCATGACAAAAAGGAATAACTTGATTACCACTAACAGAGTCCAAAATAAAACCAGCTTCAAGTTCATCTGGACCTGAGAGCTCAGATGGTATCAGGGTCCTCACTTCATCCTTGGTGGCCTCACTCTCCCCTATCAATGGCATCTTCTGTGTCACCAATAGCCTCAACACTCCAGAGGCAAGACCCCTCCTCCAGAGGCATTCACAAAGTCTGGGGTCCTATTCCCAACCCTGATCCCTCCCAATGCACAGGAAAAATGGAATAGTCTAGTTAGGCATGATGGTGTATACCTGTAATTTCAGCAACTCTGGAGGCTGAGGCAGAAGGACTACAAGTTTGAGGCTAGCTCAGCAACTAGCAAGACTGTCTCCAAATAAAAAGGGCTAAGGTAATTGAATCCCTTGGATTCAATTCCCCAGTATCAAAAATAAATAAATAAAATTAAAAATGGAAAATTTTGTGGGTGAGATACTGGGGATGAAACTCAGGGGCACTCCACTGCTAAGCTATACCCCAGTTCTTTTTCTTTGTTTATTCTGTGGTACTGGAGAGTGAACCCAGGGGTATTCTATCATCAAGCTTCATCCTCAGCCCTTTTAAAAAATTTCTTGCCTGGCATGGTGGTACATGCTTGTAATCCAGTGATCAAGAAAGCTGAGGCAGGAGGATTGCCAGCCTCAGCAATTTTGTGAGACCCTGTCTCAAAAAGTGCTGGGGATATAGCTCAGTGGTAAAGTGCTCTTGGTTCAATCCCCAGGACCAAAAAAAAGTAACCCCCTCAAAAAACAAAATTGGGGCTGGGGTTGTGGCTCAGAGGTAGAACACTCGCCTAGCATACATGAGGCACTGGGTTTGATCCTCAGCACTGTTAGGCTCGAATTTGGGACCCCCAAAGACCACCAGAGACCAAGATCAATGTAAGCAGCAAAGAGGTATTTATTGCGAGCTAGCTCAGATGCTGAGGTCCTGAGCCCAGCGTTTGCAGCAGTTTTATACAGATGCTATGATGTATGGGAAGGCAGGGACTTCACATACATCATAGCATCTCTTAGCAAATCATCACACACTGCGGGAAAATCATAAAACAACTCTAAAACATGATTAGCACATTCACTGGCGGGAACAAGTTGGGTAAGGGTGATTGATTAGTACAAGAGGGGGATTCATTTGACCTGATTGGTTTAAGCCTCGAGGAGAGTGTGAGCTGAACTACATGGTTTCCCAACAAGTTATCAAGCGCCATAAACTACTGGGGGAGTCATTTGGCATCCCAGGTATTTTCCCTGTCTCAGGCTGATTGATAGTTGCTAGGGGGTTGCTATGGGTCCTCACCTAGCCTGACTGAGTCAGGGATACCTGGTGCAGCAGATCTCTCCTGTTATTTGTAGACAAACAACTCAGCAGGGTGGGTATGTGCCTAGGAGTGCTCTGTGGGTCTTTCCAAGCACTACAAAAATATAAAATATCGTATTCACTTATAACTAAAAAATAAATATTTTTTTAAATTTTTTTTTTTAGTTTTCAATGGACCTTTATTTATTTTTTGATACATGGTGCTGAGATTCGAACCCAGTGCCTCACACATGCTAGGCAAGCACTCTGCCACTGAGCCACCACTCCAGCCCAAATAAATATATTTTTAAAAAATTAAATTTTGAGGCAAGATCTCACTAAGTTGCCTAGGCTGGTCTCAAACATTGGATCCTCCTACTTCAGCCTCCTGAGTAGCTGAGATTACAAGCATGGGCCACCATGCCTAATATGAGCTTTCTTTTACTTAATAAAAAGATTTTCAAGCCTGGGCATGTTGGTGCACACCTATAATCCCAGCAGCTGGGGAATACAGGAAAGAGGAAACTTGAATTCAAAGCCAGCCTCAGGGCTGGGGTTGTGGCTCAGTAGTAGAGCGCTTGCCTAGCATGTGTGAAGCACTGGGTTCCATTTTCAGCACCACATAAAAAAATAAAGTTTAAAAAAAGCTGGGCTGGGGATGTGGCTCAAGCGGTAACGCGTTCGCCTGGCATGCGCGGGGCGCTGGGTTCAATCCTCACTACCACATAAAAATAAAATAAAGATGTTGTGTTCACTGAAAACTGAAAAATAAATATTAAAAAATTCTATTAAAAAAAAAAAAGCCAGCCTCAGCAAAAATGAGGAGCTAAGCAACTCAGTGAGACCCTTTTTCTAAATAAAATACAAAATAGGGCTGGGGATGTGGCTCAGTGATCTAGTGCCCTGAGTTCAATCCCTGGTACCCACTGAGGAAAAAAAAAAAAAAGATTTTCTTCCTGAGGCAGGAAGATCAGAATGATTATGTGGCCAACCTTGGAAACTTAGATAGAGCCTTTCTCAAAATAAAAAATAAAAGGGCTGCACATGTTGTTTAGTGGTAGTAACCAGGTACCCTCCTGGTTTCAATTCCCAGTATCATAATAAATAAATAAATCAGTAGAAAAGAAGAAAAGTCATGTAGACTAATGCAGGGGATGGGCTACTGCTCAGCGATGAAGGTGGTAAGTGTTAGACCAGGACGCAAGAAAAGACCACTGACTCCAATTAAAATCAAATTAAAGCAAGCTTATTATTTCGACCCGCCGGGCCGCCTCTCCCTCCCAAAACGGCAGGAACAAGACAGCCCCCCACCTTTCCTACAGCCCAGCTTTATAGCCCAGAAAGTTACACAAAAGGGGTGTTACAGATAACAGGACTCTGACAAGCATCACACTAATGGTAGTTTACACATTTTTTTTTTTTTTTTTTGCTGGCCCCAACATCAGAATTTATGAGGACCATTAGAGCCTCAGAGAGGATGGCCAGGGAAGGCCAATATTTATGAGGTGTCACAAAAGTTTCAGAGAGGGTTGCTATCTGGTCAGAGAGCCAGGCATGGGTGAGTTCAAGACACGGGCAGGCATTTCAAGCAGGTTCAGAATTTTCAGTAATTTATAGTAAAGCCGAAATTATCTTTTCATGGCTTTGTGGCAAGATGGCTCCCAATTTTAATAAAAGATCAGGTTGGGTCTATCAGTAAGAAGAGGACCAACCAGGGAGCCATTTTTAAGGAACAAGTGCCAAGACAAAGTGACTAAGTAGACAAGAACCAAGGAGATGACCCGGAGGTAAAAGTGGAAAAAGCCCAAGTGGAAAAAAACTCAATGATTTGAAACAATTCCAAAAACTTTTTGTTTCATTCTCTAAAAATTTGAAGAAAAATAAATTTGTTTATCCACAAATTATTCCTTTTTTTCTCAGGCCTCTGCACTGCAAAACTGGTCAGCTAAAATTTACATGAGAGTAAATTTTATGTCAAGGTAATAAATAACTACAAATCTGAACACACACAAAGAATTACTAATCAAATACAGTATGAATATATTTCTACTTTATTCTACAATGACTACTGCTTTTCCTGCACCAATAAAGAAGTTTAATTTTTTCCTCTCCTGGTTTCACATTTAATTTTTTATTTTATTTTAATATTTTTTAATAGTTATAAAAGGACAGCATGCCTTTATTTTGTCTATTTTTATGTGGTGCTAAAGATCAAACCCAGTGCCTTACACATGCCATGAAACCACTCTGCCACTGGGCCCCAGCCCTTCCTGGTTTCACATTCTTAAGAAACATCTTTACTCTGAAATTTCATGCCTGGATGAATGTACAAATAATAGAGAAATAAGGACAACAGGAAAAGGAAAGATGGCTTGATAAGAAAGATTATTTCAGTCTGAGACTAATATTTATGGAATTTTCTAGCTAAAAAGACTCCATTTCCTCCTCTTTGTTTTGTAAATGAAATAATCCCAGACCCAAAGAAGCAGAAGGTCTTACCTTGAGAGAGTTGCCCCAAGCAACAGCCCCTTGCAGCTCTGTGCACCCTGGAGCTGGCATTGGTGAGAAGGGGAATCTGGGTGGGGGCCTCAGGCAGCTCCAGCCTTGGTTGGTAAATTGGAGGCTCCTGGGCAAAACGGGGCCAGTCAGGTGAGCCATGGGTGAGGAGGATAATGTGGGGCACCGATTGGCCAAGGAGGGCAAGGATAACGAAGTGACAGGCCACCCAAAGAACTTAAGAGCCACCAGCTTCAGTTCCTCCAGTGGCAGATAATGGGATTTCAGTAAGAAAAGGCCTGGGGGTAGATTAAAGGTTGGGAAGTTTGGGCCTACCCTGTAGCATTTTTCCTGAGACCTGCTGGGTAAAAGTAGGTCAGGCTTTGGTCTAGTCTGTCCACCAGATATTTCTTGATTGAGAAGCTGGGCCATGGAGCTGGAACCCAGATCAGAAGGCAGAAAGGCAGAACTTTCCTGCCCAGTAGTCTACTGGCTAGATTGAATCAGTAAGCTGAGTCCTTAGACTCCTGCCCAGTGCTGAATTCTTAGATAGTATGAATTGGGGAAGGGATGTCATCCTGAGGGGAACAGAACCCTATTGGTTAAGAGAATGGAAGCCAGTGTGAGACTCTGCTCCCTTCTCCATCTGTCTGGGCTTTACCAATTTTGCCTAGTCTCATGCTGAGCTTCCATGGATCAAAAGTAAAAGCTGAAGGGATGGGGAAAAGCACTGGGGGAAGACAGTCTATTAAACAAGGAATTGGAGATGAACAGGATGCTAGCATGGTTGATGAGGTCCACTTGGACAACCAAGAAGTATCAGGATGTTGATTCAGTGGGCAGCTGAACCCAGCCCCTGGGCCTGTTACGTAGCTGGGTATGGAGCTTCCACAAATAAGTAACCATTAGAGATGACAAGACTATCCTCACACAGAAGGATAGTCTGGAACAGCATCTCTCCTCCCAGCAACAGCAGCATAGCCCATGAAGTTGCGGAGAAGGGCTGTGAGGGGCTGAGAACGTGTAACTCAGGGCAGTGGGAATCCCGGCGAAGAGCTGCTGCTTCAAGGCTTGCTCAGGGTCTTGAACAAGAACAGTAGGAGCCACCGAGATGGGACAGGCAGGAGGCAGAAATAAAAGGACTCAGGAAAGTCTGGGGTGAAAGGAAGGAATCAGGAGTATTTGCCTGGGGCACCTATTGGGCAAGGCTAGAAAGCCTGAGGGTGAGGGTAGAGGACAGAGAGGAAGTCATCTGGGAGCATCACTGGTTTGAAATGCCTCTGAAACCCATCCAAAGAGATGGCCTTCAAAATGGCCATAGGTTTATTGAGCACCTACTCTACCGGGTGTTGAACTGTTAAAGGACAAACAGGCCTACTCTCAGGGTGCTCATGTAGGGCTGGGGCAGTATAGTAAAAAGAAGGAACAACTCCAGACTTCGGGGCCATAAGGATCTATGAAAGAAAGGAAGCAGAAAACTAGACAGATCAGGGAAGGTCCCTAGGATCTGAAGGGTGAAATAAGCCATGGTAAGAGCCAGGGGACATGGATTATGGAGGCCTTGAGGCAGGTAGGAGCTAGTTGTGGTCCAAGAACCAGCCAGCAACCATTGCAGCTGCAGTGATGCACTCTTGGGGAAAGCAGGTGTACCGTTAACTAGGGAAATAGGCAGAGTCCAGGTTGTACAGTAGCCCCACCTCCATAGGTCACGCCATGCATTTCATTTGATTTGTATATTAGTTATCCGGGTAAGTCTAAGGTATGGGGCAAGCAGGCTATGGTGTGTGGAAGTCAGGAGCTTCTTGACAGGAGATAGGAAAATGGGTGCTAGCTAAGTGGGTGGAAAGGCATCAGAGATAGAGTAGCTAATGGTCAGTGGATGGGAGCAGGATGAAGGCACTAGCCAGAAGGCCACATAATGGCCAACCTGGAGGTGCAAGTGCACAAATTCAGTTTTTTGTTTTGTTTGTTTTGGTACTGGGGATTGAACTCAGGGACACTCGACTACTGAGCCACATTCTCAGCTCTATGCTTTTGCTAAGGCTGGTTTTGAACTTGTGATCCTTCTGTCTCAGCCTCCCAAGTCGCTGGGATTCCAGGTATGTGCCACCATGCCTGGCTGACAAATTCAGTTTTGAAGGTAGAGGCAACATTTCCTGTAGGATTCCATGTGGATGGATGGAGTGATTCTCAGGTCTAGTGCTCTAGACCTGGCTGGGTGCATGGTAGGTTCAAGGGTCCTATTCTACATGAATTTCATTTGATTTGCATATTAACTATCCAGATATTTATGGAGAATAGGGCAGGTAAGCTGTGGCACATGAAAGTCAGGAGCTGTGACAGGAGATAGAAATATGACAATCAGCTGTGGCTGGTAGACTGCCAAGGGTGAAGGGAATGTGAGCGGGCTCTCAGAGGCAGAGAAGAAAACACTGCACCCTGGTGCTGTTATGGGAGGGGCAAGGAAACTTAAGAAGGGTGACCTTGGAGAGCAGGTTACATTGTAAGGTGGTGCACTGAAATGTAGGGAAAGGGCTAACTGGAGAAGTTCGCTCTAAATTGTGGCTGAGGAATGGGTGCTAGCTGGAAAGGAAAGGAGTTCTAGGGAATGAGGTTTTTTTTGTTGTTGTTGTCCAGTAGGGGTGGAGGGGATTGAACACAAAGAATGTTTTTTTTTTTGTTTTGTTTTGTTTCTGTGGTGCTGAGATTGAACCCAAGGCCTCACATGCGCTAGGCAAGTGCTGCACTACATCCCCAGTCTCCCCACTTTAAAAAATTATTATTAATGGGAGACAAGGTCTTGCTAAATTGCCAAGGCTGGCCTGGAATTTACTGGTGACTGGCACCTCCTACCCCAGCCTCTCAAGTAGCTGGGAATACAGGCACATGCCACCATGATCAGCATGTTTAGATATTTCAGTGGGATACTATACAGTTATTTCTCAACCTAGATTCTAATGGCAGGCAAACTAAGTGGTTTAAGAGGCAAATGGAAGGGCTGGGATTATAGCTCAGGGGTAGAGTGCTTTTTTTGCATGTGTAAGATCCTGAGTTCGATCCCCAGCACCCCATAAAAATAAAAATATTGTGTCCATCTACAACTAAAAAAGATATTTTTTTTAAAAAGAGGCAAATGGAGCCAGGTATAGTGGCAAACACCTATAATCTCAGCAATTCAGGAGCCTGAGGCAGAAGGATCACAAGTTCAAAGCCAGTCTCAGCAACTTATGCACGTCCTAAGCAACCTAGAAGACCCTGTCTCAAACTAAAAAAATAAAAAGGACTAGGGATGTGGCTTAGTGATTAAGATATGCCTGAATTCAATCCCTGGTACTAAACAAGAGGCAAATGGAACTGGAGGCTTTGGAAAGAGTTAGGTACCTCATAAAATCCAGTGGTTCTACAGGGTTTTGCGTTCACAACCCAACGAATTTAGAGGCCCCAAGGAGAAAATGAGAGATGTCTGGATCTATGTCTGGGTCCCTTAGCCTACCTGCTGGTTTAAAGGACCCAGTGGGGGCATAGGTATGGAGGCCTAGGCATCTGTATTTGCTCACAGTCTCGGATCCAGGCAGAGGGGAGGTAGGTGTGAGAACTAAAGGGAAAAAACTCTGATAGCAAGTAAGAGTCTGGAGGCAGTAGGGGCCAGAGCACAGGAAGCTGAAGCAGAAAGGGGTCAGTGTCACTTTCTCTAAAAGACAAGAAGTGTGCACAGAGGGCCACAGGCACTGGAGGAAGGCTTGCTATGGACTCCACTTTGATCAGTGAGCTGAGAGGTGAGGTCCTTTGATAAGGGAGGGGGAAGCTGTGATAAGGGGGAGAGAAGGTACCAGGTGGTTTCCTGGAACAGCTGGGTTAGAAAGAC
This sequence comes from Ictidomys tridecemlineatus, assembly GCF_052094955.1. NCBI lineage: Eukaryota > Metazoa > Chordata > Mammalia > Rodentia > Sciuridae > Ictidomys > Ictidomys tridecemlineatus. The sequence continues at coordinate 172,464,148 of NC_135481.1, forward strand.
CAGGCATTTGAGTACTGCTGGGAGCAGACGCAGAAGCCAAGATATTCCCAAATGGGGATGAAAAGGTGGATTTTCAGGGGTCTAAGCCTGTGCCTGCCCATCCATACTTGCTCCCCAGGCATGTCAGCCTGCTTTGCACTCCCCCGCACACTCATCTTGCTGCCTCATGATACCAGGAAGGTGTCCCTCCCCTCTGCTGGAACTGTAGCTGGAAGATGTTTAGAGAAGTTCCCATGCACAGGGTGCACGTATGACCCATTTCTCCTCCCAGGGTCTGCTCACACCAACAAAAAAAGCATAGGGCCATCTCTCAATTGTTCAAATCCCATTTGGAGCTTCTGGAGTAAAAGGTGTGAGCGGGGGATTCAGGGCCATCCTCGACTCCCACCCCCACATTCCCCCAACTCTACTTTGGGGGCTGTTATACATCCCTAGCATAGAGATGGATGCTCCCTCTGCCTTCCCCTCTTCCACTATTTGGGTGCAGGGCAGAGGACTCTGTCCCAGCAGCGGATGGGGGCACGGGGTTGCTACCAGTTCTCTGCTAGCGACCAGAGTGTGGAGGAGGTTGAGGAATTAGCACTCCACCAGGGTATGTGTTCCTGGGGCAAACGAGGCCCTAGGGCTGAGGAATCTTGTTGGCTGGGAAGCCACTGAGTCAGGTCAGGGTTCATCGCACCCACTGGATTTGCCAGAACCCAGCGGGCCACCGCCTCCCTCCACACATGCACACACACTATTTGCAGAAGACCCGGTTCCCGCCAGTCCAGAAAGAGAAAGAGGGCGGCGGGGCCATTTTGGATAGGAGAGAAGCGGAGATGCATTGCGAGCAAACCCGACGCCGCCAAACCAGGAGCGCCGCCGGCTCGGCGGGCCAGGGCGGAACCCAGGGACGAATCTAGCTAGATAGGGCGAACTTCCTGGAGGAGGAGAAGAAAAAGAAGAACCGAATTAAATCCCGGCCCGATCTTCAACGCTGAAAGGAGGAGGAGGGACAGCCAGCGGGCGTGCCCGCGCGGAGGATCCCCAGCAAAGGGGGTGGGGCCAGCGACGCTTTTAAAGCGGACGCCCGCGACGTCTTCCTAGACCCGCCGCAGTCGCACAACGCCGTGGGTCTGTGGTCCTATCAAACTCTCAGAAAGTTCCCAGTCCTACCCAGGCCCTAACCCTACAACACCTGGGTTGTCGCGCGCGGCCCGAAGGAGTTGGGTCTAGACGTCTGGCCAGGTCGTCGCGGGCTCTCAGGAGCAGCCCTCTAGCGGGTGAGGGCGCCGGGCGGTCGGTTGGGATCCCGCCCTCCGAGGCACTGCCTCCCGCTCCCGGGCGGGGCGTCTGAGCGGCATTAGGACCCAGGCGCGGCGCGGGGGTGTGTCGCCGGCTCCCGCCCTTGGCGTGCTGGAGACGCCAAGTTAAGGGTCTCGAAGCGCCAGTGCACGGGTGAGAAGCCCGGGTGTGTGCGTGTGCGTAGCTGTCTGGCGGCTAATTGCCCAGGCCGTGGCCACCGGGCATGTGTTCCGTCTCCAACCTTGTGGTGGGTGCTCGAACCCGCTGGTGAGGCGGAGGCCTGGCGGGAAGGTCGCTGTGTTAGGCGGAGACCGGAGCCGTCGGGGGCACCGTCGCGGAAAAACGCTGCTGTAGCCAGCCTGCGCGGACCCGGGGCGAAAGGCTGTGGAGACTAATCAGCCTGGGGCGGGAGTGTGTGAGTTCGGCCGCGCGAGAACTAGAGTCGGGATGGGCACGCGCGAGGCGTGGGGTGGCCCGGGAAGGGTTTGTGGGCCCTGCGCGCTGGGCTGAAGGCTCTGCCCTCGCCGTCTTGAAATTAAACGAATGTTGTAGGCAGTGAAGGGTTGGGGGACTCGGAGGTGGGCAGGGTGGAACTGTGGGGTCCCCGGCACCCCCGAGCGCAGAGCTCTTCCGAGCCCGGCATGCCGCCGCCTGAGAAAGCCTCATCTCACGTTTTGCCTGGCACCTTCTGTCGGGCGCTGCCGGGGAGGCCGCCGGCTGCTGGGGTCCCGGGTCTCTGGCGGTGCTCCGCGAGACGGCAGAAACCTCTGGTTCGCCCAGACATCTGAGGAACCGCCCCGTGGCCTAGCCAGAAGCCAGGTTTGTCCGGCCATTTACCTGCACGTGGTGTGCGGGATGAGAGTAGGTGCTGCCGGTCCCAGCGACCTTGGACGCTACCTTTACCGCCCCGCTCCCTTCCTCCTGGATGCAGCCAGCTCCCACCTCGCGCGTACATCCGCATCCTGCCCCGGATCGATCCCCAGGTCTGCTAGCATAGAGCCGTTTTCCTTTCGTGCACGCGGCCCCTCCTGTGCTTCCTTCTTTGCAGTGAGGCACAAACAGCCAGGACCATCCGGGGCCCGCGCTGGAGTGTGCACAGAATCCCCACAAGTACACACACCCCGCCCCTTCTCCCTCCCGGACCAAGGGCTGCACCTCCCAGACGGCCCGGAATAGTGTAGACGCCCAAGGGAGGAGGCCATTGCTGGTCACCCTGGGTTATCCTTGGCACGTGAGGAACTTCAATGGGTGTTAGTGGCCCCTGGGATGGATTTGAGGGAGAGGAGAGATGTGCAGAGAGAAGGGTCCCGGCCCAAGTGTGGGTTTGGCAGTGCCGGAGCCTGGGAGAAAGGTTGGTTTTAGTTTCCTCCCTCCAGTTCCGCAGGCCAGGGCTGGATTCTAATGAAACCTGGATTATTGATTTAATTGGGCACTGTTCATAATTTGATGGGGAAGACCTCCTGAGAAAGTCTCCTCCTCACCCCTTGCACACCTGGGCAACCGCTAGCAGATGGGCTAAGGAATTTAATTCCTTAAGTTAAGGCTGACTTTCGGTCTGCAGGGGGCCCCTCTCTCCCTAGTGTTGCTGTCCCTCCCTCTTTTTTCCCCTCAGGGTGGCCTGGGGCAGGTTCTTGGGACATAAAAGAAGGAATCAGCAGGGTAAGTTGCAGGTGGACACAGCAGAGGGGCTGGTGGCAGTTGTTTGGCTTTCCTTGCAGAAAACTCTTCCGCCATGTCACAGAATGGATACCTTGAGGATTCCAGTGAATACTTTTCAGGTGTGTATATGGGAAGTTTCTTTATCAGAAGTCTCTACGGGATTTTTGCCTACACACCAGTGATCCCATGGTGTTTGCCACCTATCTGGTTCAGTACTGGTACTGGAATTCCTTTGGATCTCATCTTGCAGGAGGTTGTGATGTGGTAAGAGGGGCAGCTGATGATATTGGCACTGGCAGTCCCTGGGGGTGCTGTGGTCCTGGGAGGGCTGTCTGCTCCTTCTCCTGGGTTACTGGCACCACCTGGTGTTCGCTCCCATAGTTCACTGCTACAATGCACTGGATATCTGGCTGGATCCTTAGGCCAAATGTTGTATATTTCTTTATTCCTCACCCCTCCCCCAGAGGGAGGGGCTGAAGCTGTCCCTTTAAGAAAGCCTAACCTCTCTGGGCATCGGTTGTCCCTGCTTGCATAGGTTTAGCTGCCCTTATCATGTCTGGGCTGGCTCTGGGCTGCCTGTCTTACACCCAGCCCCATGAACTGGCCTGGCTATCAGAGGATTGTTTAGTGGGGCCATGCTTAAACATAGTGGGGATGTGCTTTTACCCAGGATCCCCAGGGTATGGAGGCTATGTGGGCCTGCAGGGGGCCCCCCTCTCCCTAGTGTTGCTGTCCCTCCCTCTTTTTTTCCCCCAGGGTGGCCTGGGGCAGGTTCTTGAGACAGAAAAGAAGGAATCAGCATGCAGAGTAGTTATGTGGCTACACTATATGATAGGGATGAGGACGTGGCATGGCAGAAAAGAAGGAATCTGGCATGCAGATTAGTTATGTGGCTACACTATATGATAGGGATGAGGACATGGCATGGCAGGACCACAATCATGGACCTGGTGACTCTAGCTGGGTAGGTCCTTAACTGGGGGTCCAAGAGCTGAGTCTAATAAAAGGTAAAACCCAGGGTAGAGGGAGAAGACAACAGTTATGGGGTGTAGTGGGTGTTAATAGGGGCGGCAAAGGGGAGACTGGGGCGGATTGGGGTTGGGGGACAGGTGGTTTTAAATAAGGCAGGGATGGGAGTTTGTCATGAACACTATTACAGAAGCACAGAGGACATCTTTTGACCCAATAGTTCTTCTCTGGGCTGTGGACAGTGCAGACTGGGGCTGGGGTCGCCAGTCCCTGAGTGCAGGACATTGAGGGAACAAGGCCTGGAATGTGTGGAGGAAACTGGCGGGTGGGAGTGGAAGTGAGTCAGGATGAGTCACTGGCAGGTGTAGATGTGCTGGTGACCCGTCCCTGTCCCTGCACAGGTGTTTGTCAGGCATTAGGGATGTCTGAACTACGAAGACCTCTTTTTGGGGGGCACCCACAAATGGGGAACCAGTCATAGAACTGTCTGAAAGAGATAACAGCTAGTCTAGAAGAGAGGTAGGGCTGGGTCATGCTGTGATCCTACAGAGAGTCAGAGCAGGGTCCAGGGAAGAAGAATATTTGCATGTTACTAGGAAGTCTTATAGAAGGAGGCCTGCCAGGGGTGTGGCAGAGTGGTGAGGGATGCTGTAGGAATTGAGGGGCAGCAAGATCTTTGCCTGGGTGTCTGGCATCATGGAGGAGGAGGGGCATGATGGGAACAGGGCTGATGTGAACCTCCTAGAGGCCACCCCCTGGCTCTTTCTCAAGCTCTCTTGCCTCCTTGTGCCACATGTCTGGACTGGGTCTCTCAGCCTTGATGTTTAGCTCTCCTACCCTCCCTGGGAGGAGGAACTCTAGGCTCTATGCCAACAAAAGCAGTTGGGGTAGAGGAGGTCATCTGGCTACTCCAGCAGCTCTGCCTTCTCATGGGCCCCCTAGCCTAGAGGTTGTGGGAGGGCAGGTGCTAGACAGTCTTATCTGTATTGTCTCATGTGTGCTTGGTCCAAAGTTTGCAGAACAGACATTGTTCTCAAGCTAAAGGGCCAGAACAGTACAGGGACCTGGTTCTTGCAGCTGGAAAACATTGGATAAAGTCACCTGGCTGGGGGCTCCAGCTGTGTGCTAGTTGCCACACTCTGAGTGGGGTTGGGCAGACTAGAAGTTCTGCTTCCCTTGACCAAGGCTTCTTTTCTGGCCTGCAAGAGACCTCTAATCATTCACTGAATGTGCCCTATGGAAAAGTCTAGAGATGCCTGCTCCTGGGGCTTGGAGCTCCTCCTTCTGACATGCAGGACTAATGACCAGGCTCTCTTGAATCTCTCTTGGTGTGACAGCTGCATCTCTGGGCTGCTTCAAGAATGACATAGAGGATACCTCTGAGGTCCGGGAGGAGAGCCTGGGGGATGAAGCCTTCGACACAGTCAACTCCTCCATTGTATCTGGCGAGAGCATCCGGTTTTTTGTCAATGTCAACCTTGAGGTGCAGCCCTCTAAATCTGGTATGGGGCTGCAGCAGGGGCAGGCTGGAGGAGGGCAGGAACTTGGGCAAAAATGGCCCCATTTTACCAAGAGAGAACCTCAGAGGTGGGATGGTACCCTGAACTCTCCTACCTTTTCTCTAGGTAGCGAAGAGACATCCGGTGGCTGTGTGCTCCTACATACCTCCCGCAAGGTGAAGTCCCATCCTGTAGGGCAGTCCCGAGGTTTCTAGTTGGGGTGGAGGGAGCTGCTGCTTTTAGATCCCTCAAGTTGTTCCTTTTTGTTCTTGCCTAAAGGAGTTCATAAACTGGGATCTCACCAGCTCAAGCTGGGCCTTCCCTCCTGGAAAGGGTTGTTGGTCCTGGTGGGTAGGGGCAGCCAGAAACCATTAAAGAAGGGGGGCCCTGGCAGGGATAGCAGTCTCATTTATGAGCCTGAGGATTCTGTGCTTGGGGTTCTCAACAGTACCTGAAGTTAAAGAACTTTGGGGAAGAGATACGTGCACACCGGGATCTGGATGGCTTCCTGGCACAGGCCAGCATCATCCTGGATGAGACGGCTACTTCATTGGATGATGTACTGCGGACTATGCTGAGCCGCTTTGCTCAAGACCCCAACCACGCTGAACCTGACTGTAACTTGGACCTACTCATGGCCAAGCTCTTTACAGATGCTGGGGCCCCCATGGAGAGTAAAGGTAAGGCCTATCTCCCTGCTTGTGCAGGGGAGGTTTGTGTGGGCAACTGCAGATACCTTCTTCCCTCTCCCCTCTACTCTTTCCTCAGTCCACCTGCTGTCGGATACCATCCAAGGAGTTACTGCTACAGTCACAGGGGTGCAATATCAGCAGTCGTGGCTCTGTATCATGTGAGTTGCCAGACTGTGGCCACCACATTTGGCCCCTCTACTTGTCATACTGGAGCTAAGCATTTTATACCCTTGCAGAGGCTGACCCACCCAGGAGTTACACTAATCTGGTGGTATATCCAGTTTGGGAGGACAGGGTCCAAGCAATCCAACCCATTTTGTCCCTTTTTTGGCCACTAGTTGTCAAAGTCAAGAGTTTCTGGGTGGGTGTGGCCCTGGCTTCCAAGGGTGGCAATTGTGTTCTGTGTGCCCTTCTGTCTCTTGCCAGCTGCACCATGAAGGCCTTACAGAAGCGGCATGTGTGCATCAGCCGCCTGGTTCGCCCACAGAACTGGGGGGAAAACTCCTGTGAGGTTCGCTTTGTCATCCTGGTGCTGGCCCCACCCAAGATGGTGAGTGCAGGACTTGGAGATTGCTGTGCTTCTTTGGGGACAGAGTCCCAGGTTGCCCTGCCCTCTCCTTGGGAGCATCTCTGAAGGTCACCTCACCCCTCCCTTTCCTGTCTGCCTAACAGTGATCAGAAACATCCTTGTTATGTCTCTGTTAAGCCTGAATTTCCCCAGAGTTTGCCCCAAACTTTGTCTTTCTATCTTGACTGAAAAGAAGTGGTTTTACAATTATTGATTCCAACATTACTGCCTTTCTTTGTCCTGCATTCCCCGACCCTCATCTTTCTTCTCGTTGACTGATTTTCTGGCCAAGGATCTCTGTTCCTTCTTGGGCTATATACAACTTGGTCAGGAGCACTCTGCCTTTGTAGAGGCTGAAGCTAGTACATTTTGGAGGTACTCTCTAAAAGGAAAAGGCTTTTAAAATTCTGAATAGGAAATTTTGACCCAGGCCTTGAAAGGACCTTAACATTTAAGCCATTAGTTTGTTTTTTAATGTAGTCCTAGGGATTGAACCCAGGGCCATGCACATATTGAGCAGAAGGTGCTCCAGTATGTGCTCAGTGTGTTCTCCATTTTCTTCTTGAGGATTTTGCCTCTGCCTCTGATACAGGCTCCTTCCTCTCTCTTTCTGTAGGCAAAGGGGTACTGAGGGGAATGTCCCTGCCAAGGGCCATTATAAACATGCTGTCTATGTTACTGTGCTGAGGAAGAAAGGGAGGATGGCCAGAATAGCTTCAGCTTCCTGAGCCAGTGTGTACCAGTGCACCCAGCTTTATTTATTTATTTATTTATCTATTTTTATTACTTATCTATTTTTATCTCTTTATCGATTGACTGATTGATTGGCAGAGTTGCCCAGGCTGGCCTTGAACTTACGATTCTTCTGCTTCAAATTCCCAAGTGGGATTATAGACTTATGCCCAGCTGATCCCAAAGATTTTGTGGCTTAGAAGACTATGCCTAAATTTATAAGAAAAATACTAGCACAGGTGCCTTGGCACATGCTATAATCCCAGCAGCTCAGGAGGCTGAGGCAGGAGGATCACAAGTTCATAGCCAGCCTCAGCAAAAGAGAGGTGCTGAGCAACTCAGTGAGATCCTGTCTCTTTTATTTAGAAAATAGGGCTGGGGATGTGACTCAGTGGTTGAGTGCCCCTGAGTTCAATCCCCAGTATCCAAAAAAGAAAAATACTATGGGGCTGGGGTTGTGGCTCAGTGGTAGAGCACTTGCCTAGCCTGAGTGAGGCACTGGGTTCAATTCTCAGTACCACATATAAATATATAAAGGTCCATTGACAATTAAAAAAAATATATATATATATATATATATATAAAATTAAAAACAATACTACCTTGATGGTTGTCCTTATGATCTTCTGACTGGTGGAATTTGTGATGGAATTCACTAATGCCTGGACTTTGGGGGAACAAAATTCACTGTCAGTACACAGGAAGAGCACCTGCCACCTGCTTAGGAATGCCTGTGTTTGGCAAGGGCAGGGCTTCCTCTTTCTACACAGGCTGTAGATACAACTCTTCCATCCTCCACCTCCCAGAAAAGCACCAAGACTGCAATGGAGGTGGCACGCACATTTGCCACCATGTTCTCTGACATCACCTTCCGCCAGAAGCTCCTGAAGACCCGCACAGAGGAAGAATTCAAGGAGGCCTTGGTGCATCAGAGACAACTGCTCACCATGGTGATGCCAGGAATGAAGGAATACAGCGTGTTTTCCCTTCATGCCCACAAACACCCGCAGGTACAGGGTATTGGTGGGTATAGGTGGGAGGGGGCCTGGGTTGGCCAGGGCTAACAAGCACTCTTCTCTTCTCCCTAGCCCCCAAAGTGCAAGGACTTTGTTCCTTTTGGGAAGGGTATCCAGGAAGACATCATGCGCAGGTTCCCTGTGTACCCACTGGATTTCACTGATGGTAGGTGGCTCCATAGCTTATCAGAGTTTATCCAGGGACACATGGGTATCTGTCCTGCATCCTCAACAAACGCTCTGTCCATCCCCCTTTCCTAGGCATTATTGGGAAAAGCAAGGCCGTGGGCAAATACATCACTACCACCCTGTTCCTCTACTTCGCCTGTCTCCTACCCACGATCGCTTTTGGGTCCCTCAATGACGAGAACACAAACGGGGCCATCGGTGAGGGGCTGGGGCTGGCCAGGGTGTGCTGGGCAGGGCCCTGGGCTATGGTGGACCCTGACCTCCCCACCTTTACAGATGTGCAGAAGACCATTGCTGGGCAGAGCATCGGAGGCCTGTTATATGCGCTATTCTCTGGGCAGCCGCTGGTGATACTGCTGACAACCGCACCCCTGGCCATCTACATCCAGGGTGCAGTGGGGGGTTGAGGCGGGAGATGGTGCCCAAGGTCCTGGGTCCCAGCTGGGCCCTGACTGCCCACCCTGCTCCACTGCCTGCAGTGATCCGTGTCATCTGTGATGACTATGACCTGGACTTCAATTCTTTCTATGCATGGACGGGCCTGTGGAACAGTTTCTTCCTCGCACTGTATGCCTTCTTGAACCTCAGCCTGGTCATGAGTCTCTTCAGAAGGTGACTTATCCTTCCTGAGCTGTGGGGACTCTAAAGGCCAGGGATCTGGGTCCTTATGCCAGCTTCCAAAGCCCTGTAATCCTGGGGTAGATGGAGTACCCCTATCTTTTTTGCTGCCCCAAGGAGCTGGGGTGGGCTCATTGGGCAATCTAAGGCCTGGTCCTCTATGTAGAGAGTGGGAGAGAAGGGTGATCTATATAGATGCTAAGGGAGGCCTCTCTCTAAATAATGCTCTCCATCTTATGAGGCACGTTGCTTCTGACAGATCCACAGAGGAGATCATTGCCCTCTTCATTTCCATCACATTCTTGCTGGATGCTGTCAAAGGAATGGTCAAAAGTGAGTGCGGAGCTGGTGGCTACCTGCTGCAGAGGAAGCTAGATGGAGATTGGAGGCTCTGGGTTGTGGCCACATTGGGCATAGCTAAGGTTGTTCCTTCTCATGGTCAAGGGCACTCTGGGATCCTTCATTGGCAGAGAGCAACAGCCCCTGTGCTAGAGGGTGACAGGGTTTCCCCAGACAGGATCAGAAATAAGGACAGGCTGACAGTGTCAGAGATGGAGCAAGGACTGAGTATGGGGACCCTGGGTAGATGGGCAGGTCAGTGGGGTCCTGGTTGATATAAAAGGCCAGAGCTCTCTACTGCTTCTCACTCACTCTACCTCCCCTCAGGAGCTTTCTACCTTCAAGGCCCCACTCTGTCCCTTCAGAGTCCCTACCTCTCTGTCATCTCCTCGTTCTCTCACTGGGAAGGTGGGCCCCAACCTTTCACAGCCTATATGACTGAGGCCTGTTGGCCCATTCTGCAGTTTTCTGGAAGTACTACTATGGTCACCACTACTATACAAAAAGGACTTCATCCTTAGTGAGTTTGTTGGGCATCAGTACCAGCCTCAACACCAGCCTGCACACCACCCTCAATACCAGCTTCCTGGCCAGCCCTACAGAGCTGGCTATGACGGGAAGTCCCAGTGCTACACATTCAGGCCGGGCAACTGCAGTGCTCAGTCTCCTCATCATGCTGGGCACGCTTTGGCTGGGCTACACCCTCTACCAGTTCAAGAAAAGGTGAGGGGGACCTGGGATGAGGGGAAGGGCCACATGGCCCCTGGGCCATGCTGATCTGCTGGCTGTCTGCAGCCCCTACCTGCACCAGTGTGTGCGTGAGACCCTGTCTGACTGTGCCCTACCCATCGCGGTGCTCACCTTCTCCCTCATCAGCTCCTATGGCTTCCAGGAAATTGAGAGTGAGTGGGGCTTTACAAGTTAATTGGAGGTGGTATGGGCTTGCTGGGGCGGGGAGACTGCAGGCTGAGCAGGATCCTGTCTCCTGCTACAGTGAGCAAGTTCCGCTACAATCCCAGTGAGAACCTATTTGAGATGGCAAAGATGCACTCACTATCCCTGAGGGCCATCAGCAGTACCATGGGCCTTGGCTTCCTGCTCTCCCTCCTCTTCTTTATTGAGCAAAATCTGGTGGCTGCTTTGGTCAATGCACCTGAGAACAGGTATATAGGACCAGGAAGGGTGGGGAGAGTAAGTGCCCAGCCCTCTGAGAGCTAATGAGGTTTCTGTCTACATGTGTCCATATGCTAAAGGCTGGTGAAGGGCACTGCCTACCACTGGGACCTCCTGCTCCTTGCCATCATCAACACAGGGCTGTCACTGTTTGGGCTGCCCTGGATCCATGCTGCCTACCCCCACTCCCCATTGCACGTGCGAGCACTGGCTTTAGTGGAGGAGCGAGTGGAGAATGGGCATATCTATGAGACGTGAGTTTGAGAGTGGCTCCTAGAGCTGGGGAAAGAGCCATGTGGACTGTGGAGGAGGGTAGGGAGCCTTAGGCCATGTGAGCTAGGGAGGGATGGGGCCCAGAGGTAATATAGCCCTGCATCCACATGTGGCCTGAGGTGGGCCATATGGTCTTTTGGTTTGGGCCCCTCAGGATTGTGAATGTGAAGGAGACGCGGCTGACTTCACTGGGTGCCAGTGTTCTGGTGGGCCTCTCCTTGCTGCTGCTGCCCTTCCCACTGCAGTGGATCCCCAAGCCTGTGCTCTATGGCCTCTTCCTCTATATTGCACTCACCTCCCTAGATGGCAACCAGCTCTTCTCGCGTGTGGCCCTGCTGCTTAAAGAGCAGGTGAGTACCTGGCCTTGGGAGGGAGGGTAGGGTTGGTGACATGGCCAACCCTGCCTATACCTGGTCACTGCCTGCAGACATCGTACCCACCCACACATTATATCCGGAGAGTGCCCCAGAGGAAGATCCACTACTTCACAGGCCTTCAGGTCCTGCAGCTGCTTCTGCTATGTGCCTTCGGCATGAGCTCTCTGCCCTACATGAAAATGATCTTTCCCCTCATCATGATTGCCATGATCCCCATCCGGTAGGGACAGCTGGAGTTGGGGTACTGGGCAAGAGGATTGATCTAGGTTTGGGAGGTGGGTAGGCTGGGTAGTGCCCCTACTTTCTCTTTTCTATTCAGGGCTTATCTTCCTGCCTGTTCTTCCTCTCCCCAGCTACAACCTGCTGCCCCGAATTATTGAAGCCAAATACTTGGATGCCATGGATGCTGAGCACAGGCCCTGATTGGCAGGCCCTGGCCATACCCACTTTACCAACCCTCCCCACCTTCCCAGGCTGGCTTTGTGGCTGTGTAGGTGTGAGGTCTGGGTTGTTTCTCTGTGCTGTGTTCTCACAGCTGTCAGGCCTGCGGAGCCTGGACATTGTGGGGGTTCAGTGTGTGTGCACTCACTCCTCCCCTCATTAGCCTTTAGCTTTGGGTCAGGAACATGGCCCAAGGCAGTTTCTGCCTAGGGTGGGACTAAAAAGCAGGGTGGATTTTCTTTTGATAAAAGAGTCATATGCCTGAAAGAGAAAGATTTCCTTGATTGTATAAGGAACTCACTGTGTGCACATTAAAGAATAAATCTCCTGTTTCTGTGCTTCTATGTACCACATCCTTCCTTGTTACTCCAACCAGATCTGGGGTGGGGAAACATGTCCTATGTAAGTGGAATGAAGGGGACTGATGTTGAGTACTACCTGTGAGCTGTCACTTCCAGCCCTACATAGTGGACCTTGGCCCAACAGTGAAAACATGACCCTGTTGCCCAGCACAGTGGGGAAAATGCTCTAGGAATAACACGTTCCAGGACCTAGAGGGGATAGGGCTTCGGCCTTATGGGGTGCTGTGCCTAGTGCTGCAGGGGAGAGCAGGGGCTGTACTGCTCCCTGCATAGGGCAGTGACTGACTGAGGAGAGAATGGCAGATTGAAAGACATGGGGACTGGTCTAATGGAAGGGAGAAAATGCCATGTTTCTGGCTTATTCATTTGGTGGTTGGTCAGGGTCCATGACAGTGGCAGCCAGCAGAAGCGGTATGGATCTGAGGCTCAGGCAGAGCCTCTCTGTGGACCTGGGGGCAGCAGCTGTGGCACATGAACACCTGGCTCCCAGACTTCCCTCACATTACCTTGCAGGATTCTGGCTCAACGAATGTCCCCAAGGATGAAAGTATTTTGGATTTCAGTGACTGTGAAGAATTCCTGCAGTCCAATAAGAAAAAACACCCCAACAGGACAGAAGTAGCCCAAAAAGAAAATAGGAATGGCAAAGATGTTCAAACCCTTTGGTAGGGCTGGGAGTCTAGCTCAGTGGCAGAGTGCTTGCCTAGAACAGTCAAGGCCCTGTGTTCTGTTCCTAGCACTGCAAAACAAACAAAACCAATAAAACCCTTGGTAATCAAAGAAATGCAAACCAAAAGAGATGCTACTTTACATTTGTGAGTTGTTAAAGGCCAAATTGGGTTGAATGCAGGGCATGGAGTCCAGTATAATTCTGCTCCAGGGTGGTGGTGATGGGCTTAGGTACAAGTATATTCTCCATAGTCCTATATGGGGATGGGTAGCTAAAGATAAAGCAAACAAAGCATAGTGTGCACCCAGGACAGAACTCTGAAGAAGCCAATCAGCAAATACCAGGGTGTCCTGCCCCAAATTCCATGTATCTACTATATACATGTGGTGTGTGATTCTACTTTGGAGGTCCCTTCCTCAGTAGCCTGGGTGCTCCCTGTAGGTAGGATCATATCCAGAATCACAGGCAAGGGACAGGCAGATCTCTAGCATTGCATACTTAAGACCTTGGCAGACATCACCTTCCCACTGAGACCACCCAGGAGGATAGGTGAGGTGCTGATACTTCCTGGGTAAACTACCCAGCTAGGTATGGCAGGCAAGAGGGAAGTGAAGCACTGCCCCAGGTCAGGGGAAGACAATGTTCTCAACGACTGAGCCCAGCCCTGGGTCACCTTGCCAGGACTGAAGAACATATGCTGGAGTAGAGGCTTTCCAGAGCTGCCTGGGAGCACAAAACTTACCCTGGGAATGGTCTACTAGGACTGAGGAGTACCGCCCCAACCTGCTTTCTGCCCTGACCTGTTTTTTTGTTTTTTTTTTTTTAACATCCTTGGGGTTGTATACCCTTCCTTATCAGAAAAAGGCCTCCAGGAAATGCAAGGCAGCCACCTGACACCCCCTAAGTCCCTCCCTGGGAATGGCTTCACCAGGGCACAGTGAGGGTCTGAGGCAGTTCTCCTGATGGACCTCTAGACCCCAGGTAAAACTGGCATATGACATATCACCCCAGCTGGGGTCAAAGATTCCATCCCTTCCCCACCAGAAAAATAACTAGGTATTACAATCAAGCCAACATCTCAACTGCTCAAATGTACAATAGTATAAAGTAAATATCCTGAAAGTTCCCCACTGCCCACCCCACAATCCAGCAAAGACCATAGAGGCCAGCTGGCAGTAGCATCGACTGGTAGGTGGGTAGATAACACACATCCTGTAAGGAATGGCCAGCTCATAATTCATGACTTGAGAGAACACAAGCAGAGAAGATGTAACATGCAAGCCAGCAAAGGGTAGGCAAATATCCTTGACAGCGATGTCCTTGTCTCACCACCCCCAAGGGGACTCAGAAGACATCAGCCTGGCAGGGTTCAAAGCAGATGTATCTAGTTTATTTTGGAAACAAGTACTTTCCAGAATTTTTATTTCCCACATTTTAAGAACATTGAAGACTGTTTGTTTCTTTCCCAAACCCTCAATCCTGCCAAGGCCAGTTTTAGCACCTAAAGACCTCTCAGGATCCTAGGCCTAGAGATCCCTGAATCCCAGATGGCCTAAGGGCAAGAGACTGGCATCAACTTGCTCAGAATTTCTCTAAGCAGTTAGCTGCTCTTCCAGACCAGGATAGGGAGATTGCCTTGACACCCCCAGCAAGGGGAAACCCTGAAGGAAGTACTTCCAGGGGTGCCTGCCTAATGGTGCAGGTTTAGGCTAGCCCTCCCCAGATCCCTGGCCTGAGTGGTCTCCTCCAGCCTCAGGAGGAGTCATGCTGCCAAAATACTTTTGCAACTCCAGCAGGGCCCGGAAGCGATGAGAGATGACGTTCTTCTTGGCCTTGGGCATCTCTGCATACCTAAGGGGTAACAGTAGCTGCTCAGAGAACAGGGAGCCTAGACCCCAGAGGATGCCTAGCTCCATTCCACCTCATCTTACCCCCAAATCACAGAGTCCAAAGCTCAAGAAGCAGCCCCCCACACATACACAAAGTGGGACAGGAGCCACCAACTCCTGGCAGTCTATTAATTAAAAAAAAAAAAATGGAGTTTTAAATTCCTCTGTTGATATTAATGAACATGATGGATGTTAAATTTGTTCCAGTGTGGCTAAAACTTAAGGGAATCTGGGGAGAAGTGGATAAGCTGCATGTTTGATCAGCTTTGTCATCTGTTGACAGGAAGCAGCAGAGCCTGACAGAGCAAACACAGCAGTCCCCTCTAATGCCCTGAGTAAGTTGCAGGGGAGGATCCCAAACAGATGCGGGCTACAGGCCCATGCTCCATGCCAAGAATCCAGGGAGGTGAGAATCCACACCCGACTGGTGGGCTTCAGACCTTTGTTATCCAACACAGTAACCATTAGCCACATGTGGCTATGTAAGTTTAACACAACTGAACACAAATAAATCCAGGCACTCAGGGTGTAGCTCAGTGGTAGAGCACTTGCCTAGCATGCACAAGACTGGATTTAATTCCTAGCACCATAAAAAATAAATACAATTCTTCAGTCTAACTGCATTTCAAGTGCTCCACAGCCGAATACGGCTAATAGCTATCCAACCAGACAGTGCAGATACAGAACATCTGCTGCCCCAGAGCATTCTTGGACAGTGCGGCTTCACAATGTCCTTAGCCCTGTGTGGCTTCTGTGAAGCCTCAGGCCAAGCTCCCTAGGGCCTATCCAGCCTAGAAAGACTGATTCCAATATTGACCAATGTGTGCCACATAAATATGGGGAGGGGAGGTAGTGTGAAATACTGAGAATATATAGTATTATTTGAATAATTTTTCCAACCCAGACTGGAGAGTCAAAATTACTCCACAAAACTGTTACATTTAAATATTTTGATAAGCCAAGGCCAGAGAAGGAAAGCCAGCAGTAGCACAGCAGCTCAAGCTGGAGCCTGAGAGCTCAGGATACCCAGCTCCGCCCTGCTATGGGCTGTGTCACCAGATTCCTTGTGTCTACCCCAGCAGAGCTGCCTACAGCTGGAATAGCACTCTCAGAACGTGCCCCGCCCATATCCGCATGACTGCACTTGGGCAGGGTGCCCACCCAACCCCACATCCCAGGGAAAAAATGGGCTCCTTACGTCTGCTCATATCCATCAGGCTGAAAGCAGGGGTCCCAGCCAAAGTCCCGGCAGCCTCGGGGCACCACAATTTGGCCCTGCCACAGAAAAGAGAGCACAGGTGTATAACTGTCCATGGAGGAGATGCACTAGGAGGCAGTTTGAATTTGGTTAGTTAATGCATGTGATTAAACCCGGTTCACTCAAAATGTAATTCAAGGGGCTGGGGCTCAGTGGTAGAGCACTTGTCTCGCGCATATGAGGTCCTGGGTTCAATCCTCAGCACCACATAAATAAAATAAAAAGGTGTTAAAATATTAAAAAATATGTAATTCAAGGGAACTAAGGTGCTTATAAATGTTTGTTGAAAATCTAAATAAAATGCAAATCAGGGAATACAGGGAGTAACCATGTATTCAATTGGTCCACTAACACCTCTGGGGCCAACATTTTCCTCTCTACACTTTTGATAAACTGTGACTTCATTGAAGAAAAATGACTCAACCTAAAAAACTAATAGAAAACATTTTCTCCTAAGAGGAAGTTAAAAGCCAGTGATGTAGCTCAGTGCTAGAATGCTTACCTAGCAACCATGAGACCTGAAGTTTTATCCTTAGTAAAACAAAACCAAAAAAAGCAGCAGCAACAACCACCAACAACAAAAAAAACAAAAGAAGAAAAAGAAAACAAGAGAGGCTCTAGCAGGTAAACACCCTAATAGAAAGTATTGGTCTGGGATTGTGGCTCAGCGGTGGAGCGCTCACCTAGAACGGGCAGGACCCAGGTTTGATCCTCAGCACCACATAAAAATAAAATTCATTGTGTTGTGTCCATCTACACCAAAAAATTTAAAAAAAAAAAAAGAAAAAGAAAGTATTCAGCAGTGGCCAAACACATCCAGGAGCTTAAGTAATACTGGCTATAATAGTCAAATTCCAACATGAAAATGTTACAAAGAGAACAAATTATAATCCAATGTCGAAATGTCATTTTGCCATCAAAGTAAAAAAAAAAAAAAAGAAAATCTTTTCAAAACAGAGCTAGGGATGCAGTTCAGTGGTAGAGCACTTACCTAGAATGCAAGAGGTTCCAGGTTCAATCCCTAGCATCACAAAACAAACAAACCAAAACAAAAAAAGGCAATGGTGGATGATAGGGATAAGCCACATAAATGCCAAGTTATGCAGAGCCAAAGGCAAATTCTAATTTCTGCTAGTGGGGAGCTGTGTGATTAGGCCACTTAGTGTACCATTCTGAGCCTCACTCCTGCAACACATGTTTTCTGAGCACCTACAGTAGACCAGGCAGAGTTCTTAGCACTGGGGTCACAGCAAACATATCCTTCCTGCCTATAGTGAATATCAAACAGGCATGACACCAGTAAATTAATCAGTGATTAACAAATGCAAAGTACCTTAAAGGGGATCAACAGGGTGTTGAGTTCCAGAACAACAGGATGGAGTGACATGGATGGGGAGCTCAGGGAAAGACATAGTGAGGAAGGGACCCTTTAGCCATATACAGGGTTGCAGCAAGAACATTCCAGGTGTCAAACATAGCTGGCACAAAGTCTCTGAAACTCAGCACATCTGAGTTGCGGAAAGAATAATGTGGTTAACTTGCCACTGTGAACAATGCGTGTCTGGTTTGCAAATGTGGATAAGGAGTACAAGGTAAAAACAGAACAAGACGAAGAAACAAGCCTACTCAGGGGAGGTGGGGGCTGCCAGGCAACAAATGCAAGAAGCAGCTAAAGCCAGAAACAGGGAATGGTGAGGTCTGCAGTGACACAGGTCCCATCAACAGGTTCTTGAAGTGATGTTGTGTCACTGTAGCATTATTTTACAATAGCCGAGAGGTGGAAGTAATCCAAAGGTCATTGACAGGTAGGTCAATAAAGAAAATGTAGTCTATGTATACGATGGAATATTTTTTAGTCTTCAAATCACAGAAGTTCTGTCATGCTAATGAATGAACCTTGAACACTTTATGCTAAGTGAAATAAGCCAATCATAAAAAGACAAATATTGTATGACTCTATTTACAGAGGTATCTAAAGTAGTTAAACTCTTTAGAAGCAGTAAGTAGAATGGTAGATGCTAGGGGCTGGAGGACAGGAGTTAAAGGGAGTTATTCAATGGGTAGTTTCAGATTTTTTTAAAATGAAGTTGTGACAGGCATGGTGGCAAATGCCTGTAATCTCAGTGATTTAGGAGGCCAAGGCAAAGGATTGTGAGTTTGAGGCCAGTCTCAGCAATTTAGTGAGGCCTAAGCAATTTAGCAAGATTCTGTCTCAATAAAAATACTGGACTGAGAAAAAATTAGAGCAGGTTACAGATATCACAAAATAGGCCTTGTGCTGATAAGCTGGATATGGGGATACAGAGTTCATTAAGGAAAAAGGGCTGGGGTTGTAGCTCACCAGTAGAGCACTCGTCTAGCACGTGCAAGGCCATAGGTTGGATCCTTAGCACCACATAAAAAAATAGATAAATAAATGTATTGTGCCCAACTACTTCTAAAAAATAAATATTTAAAAAAAAACGGTTAAGGAAAAAAAAGAGGGAGAGGGCTAGGGATGTGGCTCAGGGCTCACTGGTAAAGCACTCCTGGATTCAATCCCCAGAACCAAATAAAAAAGTTCTGGAGATATGTTATACATATGAATATATTTAATGCTATTGTAATGTACACTTAAAAATGGTTTTGAACCAAGAATGTAGCTTAATGGTAGAGCACTTGCATACTTGCATAGCATGCACGAGGCCCTAGACTTAATCCCCAATGCCACAAAAAATAAATAAAACCAGCTGTGATGGCACATGCCTAGAATCCCAGCTTCACCCAGAAGCAGAGGAAGGAGGATCACAAGTTCCATATCAGCCTGGACAACCTAATGAAACTTTGTCTCAAAATAAAACTAAAACAAAACAAAACAAAACAAAACAAAACAAAAAAGGGGCTGGGGATGTAGCTCAGCAGTGGAGTACTTGCCTGGCACATGGGCCCTGGATTCCACACAAAATAGGGATGGGGGATGAGGCTCAGTAGTCAAGTAACCCTGAGTTCAATCCCTGGTATTCCCCACCACCACTACCAATTATTTTTTAAAACCAAGCAGGGTAAAGAAAAATATCTGAACAATTCCCAGAAAAATGTCTGGATTTTATCCTGGCAGGAGAAACTGAGCAGAGTGATGTGCTGGAAGGCACAGTCCTGTCATAGGGAAAGAATGGACAGGGTCTGGGGGCAGTTGACCAGCTGTGATAGAAGTGTAGACCTTGAGAAAAGCAGCTAAGCCTGAGTCAGACAGGTAGGTGTAAAGTGTTAAATGGCAGGCAGCTGGGAAAGGAATAAGTTAAGGTGAAGAATTAAAATTCTGAGCTAGGGTTTTGCTTGGTGGTGGAGTGCTTGCCTAGCACTGCATACAATGAATGTATTTCACTTGAACTCTCCTAAGGTTCAAACCCTAGTATTGAGAGAGGGAGGGAGAATAAAAGGAATTCTATGCAAACATGAAGTCAGAAAGGCTGTGAGACACTCAAGGTGGGCATTAGCCTTGGCAGATGGATAAGAAGATTTGGCCGTAGAGAAGTCTGGGCTATAGATGTAGCTTCAGGAGCAGTAACCTTTAATTTGTACAATTGTTTCTTATAGGGTACAAACTGCAGAGATTTGGGTGTACAAGGCCTCAGGAGTTGTTAATCATTTTGTTTCCCTGAACTAGTAGCTTCAGCGACCACAGAGGTTTGGGGATAGTGCTCAAGGGTGTCTCATACAAGGCACTGATAACTAACTCTGGATACCACATACCCTTCCAGGAAGGTCCAGCAAAAGACCTTGGATGTCCACTCAGGTCGCAACGCCCTCTGGTGGCCCATAGGAGAATGGCATCTGAGTGGGTACTTACTGAGGTTCGGCCCCTGAACAGGTGCACTGGCTCGCTGGGTTCCCCAGTGCTGAGCGCGAAGGTGCAGAGTGCATAGGCTGACTTGTCCTCAAAGCCGGCCAGAAGCTGATAGAGACCTGTGTGTAGATACTATGAGGGCTCAGTGCATCTGTGCTGCCCAGTCCCACCTGCCAAAGACCACCAAGAGTGAGAAGGAAAGAGTTCCTCAAGTTTGGATTAGGTTGGGTGGGAGGCTGCCAAAGCTTATCCTAGCTCTCATAAGGGAGCTGAGACCCAGATCAAGATTCTGGGTATCCGCTTTCCTCTGGCACAATGAGACCAAGGCTTTTATCAAAGTCAGAAAATCAACCAATACAGTAGGACCTTGTTTGATTTCCAGTGCAAAATGAACCATGTAAAGGCATTTTTGTCACAACTAAGGAAATCTCCAAACTAATTAGGTAATACTATGAAATTAACTGAGGTGTAACTCAAGTAGTAGAGTGTGTGTTCAGCATGGCTGAGGCCCTGGGTTCAATCCCTCGCACCAGTATGTATGTGTGTATGTGTACACAACACACACACACAAATACACACACACACACACATAATTTTTGTTGGTTAATGTTTTTAATTTTTTCATCTTTTAGACATAAAGGCTGAAGAACTTAACAGATATTATGGTGTTGGGGATTTGCTTTTAAATACTGGATTGAGAAAAAATTAGAGCAGGTTACAGATATGACAAAATAGGCCTTGTGCTGATAAGCTGGATATGGGGATACCGAGTTCATTATTTTTACTATACTTTAAAAATCGACAAATAATTGAATATATGTCTATTATTCTATTCTACTACTGTCCATGTTTGAAATGCTCCATGTATAAAGTGTTTTTTGAAGAAGAACCAATTTGGTTTACACATGAGGGTGACAGAGTATGGATTGCTGGGGTCTAGGACAGGCTGATCCTACGACCCATGAGCCAGGCCCTGGCTGAAACAAGCAACTGCATGTAATCACTAGGGTCAAGTCCCTCTTGAGATGCAAAATCAACCACAGCCCCTTTGTCCCTCAAATTCACAATACCTACCACCCCCCACATCTCACTACTCTCAGGAACAAATGAGTGGCAGTTTAAAGAAAGGAAAATAGAGATGGAAAGGCTCAATGCCAGGGACTACAGCCTGGGATTCCTGTTTACTAGTGGGGGACCACTCCCCTGAATTACCCTGATTCTCAGTTCCCAACAGATCCAAGGGAATAAACAATGAGGACAGTACCTTCAGGCTTTAACTTCTCCAGAAACCATTTTCTGCAAAAGAAATAAAAGAGTCAGACACCAGGAGCAGATGGATCTTCTGCCACTCTCTCTGGGCTGTGCCCTACAGGGATCAGAGCTCAAGAAAAACCACAGGGAAATGATAAAAACTGTCTCAACTCAAAACTAAGAGAAATAATCTAGGGGCAGGGGGTGTAGCTCAGTGGTACAGCATGTCTTTAATACATTAGGCCCTGGGTTCAATCCCCACTAACAACAAAAAAGAGAGGGGGGGGTGGGGAGGAGATGGAGGGAGGTGGGGGGGAGAGAATGATTTAATAGGAAAACTATTTTTGCCTGGAGGCAAACAGGCAATGCACAGAAGAATCAATAACCAAACAAAGGCCTCAACCTCATTGGTAACAAGAGAAATGAAAACTAAGACTGCATGGGATAACATTCCACACTTCTCAAAGTGCAAAATATTAAAAAAATCATAATCCTCAGAGCCAGTGAGGATGTGAGCAATATAATACTATAGACTAGAAATATATACAGGTACTATTGCTTTGGCAAGCAAAACGATCATCTAAATGTTAAAGACATTTATACCTCAAACCTAGCAACAGAACTATGTATATATGTCACCATGCATGGTGGTATATGCCTATAACCCCAATGACTCAAGAGGTTGAGGCAGGAAGATAGTAAGTTCAAGGACAGCCTCAACAAATCACTGAGACCCTTAGCAACTTGTTAAGACCATCTCAAAATAAAAAAAAAAATGAAAAAATTAAAGGGTGCTGACAATTAACTCAGTGGGAAAGTACTCCTAAATTCAATTCCCAGTACTAAAAACTAAATAAATTTTAAAAACTGTGCTTATGTTCCTAAGCCCATGGAGGGATCTTCAAATTGGAGTAATTGTACCTAGAGATACACAAAGACCTTCTAAGGGAGTCCAGGGCACTGGGTAGTTTCAAAGAAATAAATTTTCAGATCTCAACTTCCTTATTCTTTTCCTGAAACTGATATATGAACATACCACTGAAATGGGTGGGTTCCCCTTTCCCATCTCCACTTACACAATCACATTCTCACACTGTACAAAAGAAAGGCACACCTCTCTATCCCTAATCCTTCTTTAGGATAAGAGAAATACTGGTGTTGATGTTGGACAGTGAATGACCTGCAATATCAAGTAACCAATCATTTGGCAGTTTCAGTGGTTTTGTGGTTGGGGCCCTAGAAAGGGTTTGGTGGGAACACTTACATATACGGGCCAGGTAGCCCTCCGAGGGCGTTGAAGCACAGACAAGTATCCTCCACCAGGACAGGCCCCTGTACCTACAGCACAAGGACATAAATCCCTGAGACCTACAACCAGCAGTAGGCTCCATCCCTGCCCTGAATTTCCAGGGCACTCAGGCTAAAGCCAACCCAGCAGCCAGTTGAGATCTGCAGAAGATAAAGTCCCAAGGCCCTGCCCTCTTTATCTTCATTTTAGAGATAGAGACACCAAACCATTGGCAAGTGTAAAGCTAGCTCCAGATACAGCAATGGAAGTGCTGGGATTCACATCCAGGCAATTCAACCCTTCATAACATTTCTCAATTTGCAAAAATGTGCAAGTGCAGGTATGGATGTGTATAGGGAGAACATAGGGCTGAAATGTACATACTGAGAATCAGAAGAGGGTGGTTAGAGAGGGAATGTGTGTTTTTATGGTAGTCTTGGGGGATACCAGGCAGTTAAGGCTGAGACAGAATGGAAGTGTTTCAAAGCCAACAATTACTGATCCAAAGCTAGCTGGGCCTGAGCAGTTCTTTGAAATCACAACAGAACTGTGTCCTCTCTATTGTTCTCTAACTGTTCTCAGCAGGTACAACCTCAGGAACCACCACAACAAGCTACAAAAGAGGACTGAGTGTGGGACAAGCAGGACAAATGTAAGATAAGCACCTGGCGGGCCGCCTCCTGACACTTCTGTATGGAAATTTCATCCGGCTCTCCCTGGTATTCTGGCACTTTTTAGGGAAACAGACATACACAGAGTCAGGTCAAAAGAAGATAGAGAAATGGAAACATCTTTTAAAAATAAAACAAAACAGAGACATACGGTCAATTTTCTGTGCCACCAAAGTGCATGGAAATTTATCTCCTAGGATCTGAATGACCTGTTCCAAAATGAAAGAACATTTATCACCATCTACTAATAATTCCCCATTAGTACCTAAACTGTCACTGACCTTTCTTATCAAGTAACTCATGCATCACTCCTCTAAAGCTTACCAAGTCAAGTCCATGAGCCTCATCCCAACCTTCAGGGTCTAATTCCAGCAAATTAGCACCCTATCTCCTCACTCCTCTGTCTCCTCCTATTTCAGGCCTCTGCTTGTGCTACTCATCACCCTACCTTTTTGCTTCTCAATCCTTTCGGAAACCCTACCCATCCTCTCATACCAGGAATTCTCTGTCTGGGATTACCCAGAATTCAGGAGACCTGTGAACCTGAATGGGAAAAAAATATCCTTCTTTATTCTCACTAGGCTCCCAATTGAAATTTTGTCCTCTTTTAATATCATAAATATAGACAACAAACCAAAATAGTGTTATCAGTTCCTGTGACTTTTAAACCTATTAAAATCACAGATGTTTTTGTACCATATTATAATTTTGCCTGTACCTCAAAATATTTACAGGAAAAGAAGAAAAAAGTCTTTACAATCTTTTTTTTTTTTTTTTTTGAGGTGCTGGGGATCAAACCCAGGATCTTATGCATGTAAGGCAAGCTCTCTACCACTGAACTACATCCCCAGCCTCCTTGCGATTTTAAAATCAAGGAAACTGCACACATTGCTAGATTGAATCCTTTAATGCATTAATAAAATACATGTAACAAGACCACAAATATTTTTAATATTCTGAAAACTGTACTTCAATATAGTTGATCTTTTGTAATCCTATGTATTTTTGTACACTTAAAACCATTTTCATAAGAAGGAGTCCATGGGCTTCATCAGTTTGCCAATGGGGTTTCAAGAGATGAAAAGTCTTCTGTTCTAGATGAAGTTCAAGTCATCTTCTCTAGGGCCTTGTGAAGCCCAGGTAAATGCTGTACCACTGAGCTATACTCCCAACCCCAGACTGTTTTTGTTTTTGTGCTGGTGGTCAAACCCAAGACTTGCACATACTAGGCAAGCACTCTACCACTAAGCTACATCCTCAAATGTTATTCAAATGTAGAAGGCCATATTCTTAGTCAGAGGCTTGAGGTCTGTATGAACTCCATTCTGGATGGCACTGTCTGACTGGTCTGGCTTCAGCAGGGTGTTAGCTCCCAAGAATGTCAACCCTGTCCTGACACAGAAGTGCCATCAGTCTCTATGTTACAGAGAAATGCAGGTTCCTCTACTGCCCCTCATTCATTTGTCTCAGACATATTTAGTAAGTGTAATCCTAATTGCCCACACATGACCTCATCTCCTTGGCCATGGCTAAGAAGGAGCAAACCCTTGACTCAAGTCCTGCCAATCACAGCTGACGTCTAGCAGAAGTCTCATTGTACCCTCCACCAGTAGGAAAAAAAGCTGAAAGACTCCAATAGAAGTAGGGATGAATATGCAAAGGAAACTACAAGGACAGGTCAGCCTTGAGAGCTAATCCTTAAGTCCTTTAGGATACCTTAGCATCATATTCCTACCAGACCTTTGCCTGATACTTGTAGCCAAAGATGTTCTGTCAATCCCCAGAGACCTCTCAACTAGCTTAGACAGAAACTTTGGATCTACTGCTTCTTTTACTCCTGTTTCATAGTGCTGTGAAGCAGATGTCCCACACTATCCTGCTAGGACTCAGAAACAATACCCCAAAGTAGCAACTTGGTCCCTCAGAAGCAAGCCTCAAAAAGCAAAGTCTAGTCAAGCATGGTGGCACACTGACTCTGGAGATTGAGGCAGGTAGAACTAAGTTTGAGGCCAGCCTGAACAACTTAGTAATACCCTGCCTCAAAATAAAAAGGATTGGAGATTTAGAGCACCCCTGGGTTAAATCCCCAGTACTTCATAATGATAATAATAATTATTGTTATTTTTAAAAAACTTAAAAAGCAAAGTCTCTGGCTTTCTATTCTGTCTCCAGCTCCCCTTTCTCCTCCCAAGGCAAGCCAGAGAAACTAGAAATGCTTCCCAATGTAGGTCATAGAAATTAAAACTCCTTCTACTCAGAATGAGCTGGAAAGCCTAAAAATATTAATATTGCCCTGCCTTCCTGTCCTGAAGCTGGCCATAAAGAAATTCTCTGAATTATCTTGTCTGACTGTAGATGGTAAAACCTCCAATTCAGAGGGGGTCCTTGCCTATACAATTAAGAAATGTTGCACACAGAGACCAAGAATCAGAACATGCTTTGTTCAGTCTATTAGCATAGGATTATACCCTTTTTGTCTAATCACATTTCCACACAGTTGTCCATGTTCCATCAAATCTAAGAATAAAAATAAGCCTCTTTCAGGCTGGGGGTATAGCTTAGCGGTAAAGTGCTTGCCCAGTAGTAAGCTGAAGGCCGCCCTGGGTTTGATTCTTAGCACCAAAGGGGTTGAGAGAGAAGAATTCCCTATCTTTGGATCTTCATTCTGAAGACTCTGTTGTATATAAAATCTGGATTAAATACATTTTATGATTCTTTTTCGCTAACTTGTCTTTTGTTAGTTGTCAGCCATGACTCTTATAATGGGTGGGGAAAAGTTTCATTCTATCTCACAAAAGCCAAAACTGGCTAAGAGTGCTTCTGGACCGTAGTGGGGCATGGCCTGCTCAGTTTGAGTCCCTATCCACGCCCTCTCTGGATCCCTGCACCTCCAAATCAGCAGCAGCATCTAGATTTGTCTTAGAGATACAAGTGAGATCTCAGGGCTCCAGTGTGGGTCTAGATAAAAGAGGAGAACTTTGAGACTTGTGCTAAGGGCCTCGCCACTCCTCCAGACCCCGAAGCACCTGACCTGACGAGCTCTTAGGTCTGTCAAAACGTTCATCCCTTCAACTCTCAGGGAACCCCCACTCCGCCGCGGTCCCGTCCTGATCCCCCAACGCCTTGCGGACGGTCAGGTCCTGACCCACGCTTCCCAGGGGGCCAACTCTTCGTTCTCCCTCTACGCCTCCTCTGCATGCTTCCCTCGCCTGGAAACCCCATCTCAGCCCTACTCCCAGCCATCTCCAGGTCAGCTCCCCACACCCTCCTGGCACCTCCTCCAGCTTCTTGGCGTTCCCCGTGACAAACACGATCTTCTTCCCGGTCAAGGAGGCTGCCATGACGAGCCCCGGTATCCGCTCAGCGCTCCCGGAAGCCCATTTGCCTGAAGTCGAAAGATACTTCCGGCTGGAGACGGAAGTGGGAGGCTCGGTTTCCGGCCGAATTGGGGATCCGGAAGCATACCTCCGGTGGCGGGTACATCCTGTTTCGGGGTTGGAGAAATGCTGTGTCCGCCGCTGAGCGCCAGGAATCCTTGCATAGATGAACAGCTTCTTCCAAATGAGCAGCCTGAACGCCTGGCGCTAGTCGGGAGAAGAATGGCGCGGCACCTTTTGTTCCCAAATTATCGGGAACTTCGGGTGCTGAGTTTGAGGGACCACGGACCCGGGCACCAAGAAAAGCAAAGAACCAATGTGGCTGCTGATGAGCTGCAGCCCTGTGCCCTGGGAGGTTGTCACTCTCTGTGGGCTCAAGTCTGTCCCAGAGAACCGGCTCCTAGGCAAGGGCTCCCAAGCCCTTTTTCCTTACCTTACTTTCAGCCCCACTCCTTGAGTTCCTCTTTGCCGACCATCTCAGAAATGCTTACTGTAAACTTAACCTTGGCGCAACCTAAAGCAAGCCCGTTTTTTTGTTTGCTTTGTTTTGTTTTTCCCCATCTCGCAGTGTTGGGAACTCAATATTTTGACTCTCTGGTTCTTTCATCTGTCCAGCCTTTCAAACCCATCATTCATTTTCCATGGCCACTGCACTGCAGACAGAGGTATCCTCCTGTCTCAATCTCCAGAGTGGCTAGGATTACAGGCATGCACCTCTGCGTCTGGCTGGTCTGTGTTGATAATGGATTCCTCAGGTTATTCTGATGCTCATTAGAGTGAGAACCACTGCTTTGATTGGTGACCTGCTCTCTTTTATTGAGGCAGAAACCCTAAACATTTATTTTCTGCAAACCCCTTAGAGGAGTGGCTTTTGGGAATTTTGGAGCAGAGGAGAGTCTGAAGACATCAGTTACCCCAAGGATCCTGAGAAGAAGACAAAGGTTCCACACCATCCGCATACCTTCCTTGGATCTCAGCGAGCTCAAGTTTCAGCTTCCCTTTATTCACTCCCCCAACCACTACTCCCGGTTTGGTACCCAGGATTGACCCCAGGGACACTTAACCACTGAGCCACATCCCCAGCCCTTTTAATTTTTTTTTTTTTTTGAGACAGGGTCACAGTAAATTGCTTATGGTCTTCCTAATTGCTGAGGCTGGCCTTGAATTTGAAATCTTCCTGCTTCAGCCTCCTAGTTACTGGGATTACAGATGTGCACCACCATGCCTGGCAACTTTTATTTGCTTTTATAACACTGGCCTTCCCTAGGAATACTAATATCCTTACTGCAGATTCATAATCATCTGTGTTTTTATTTTGTTTCTTCCTTATTATGGTTTAAATATGAGGTGTCCCCCCAAAGTTCCTATGTTAATAATGCAAAAAGAAAAATGATTGGATTACGAGAGGTATAACCTTACAGTGAATTAATCCATTTGATGGAATAACAATTTGAATGGGTTCCTGGTGTTAACTGCAGGCAGGTGGGATGTGGCTGGAGGTGGTGGATCACTAAGGGTGTATGATAGGGATTATATATTATTTTTCCCTGGTTTCTTGTGATCATTGTTAGAACTCATGGGGGGAGGGGGAAGACCACTGACTCCAATTAAAATCAAATTAAAGCAAACTTATTTTGACCGGCGGGCTGCCTCTCCCAACATAAACCATGGGAACAAGACAGCACCACAGTTTTCTTGCAGCCCAGCTTTGTAGCCCAGAAAGTTACACAAGGGGGGAGGGTGTTACAGATAACAAAACTCTGACAAGCATAACACAAAGGCTAGTTTATATTTTTGCTGGCCTGACATCAGAACTTATGAAGGTCATTAGAGCCTCAGAGAGGGTTGTTATCTGGTCAGGGAAAGCCATGCATGGGTGAGTTCAAGGCACAGGCAGGCAGGCATTCCAAGCAAATTCAGAATTTGCAGTAATTTATAGTAAAGCCGAAATTAGCTTTTATGTCTTTGTATCGAGATGGCTCCCAATTTTAAGAGGGAATCAGACTAGGTTTATCAATCACCATTTCCTGTCATGGACTGAGCAGCTTTTCCTCCACACCTTCCACCATGATGTTCTGCCTAACTCAGGCTCAGAGCAATGGAGTCAGCTGACCATGGACTGAACCTCTGAAACAAGGAGCCAACATAAACTTTTCTTTCTCAAAATTGTTCTTGTCAGGTATTTTGGTCACAGTGATGAAAAGCTAATAACTGTTCTCCCAAATCATCATGGTACGTCACATGTTTTTGTTTACCACTTTGTGTGTGTGTGTGTGTGTGTGTGTGTGTGTGTGTGTGTGAGAGAGAGAGAGAGAGAGAGAGAGAGAGAGACAGACAGACAGACAGACACTGGGGATTGAACACTTAGGAGCACTTGACCACTGAGCCCCATCCCCAGCCCTATTTTGTATTTTATTTCAAGACAGGGTCTCACCGAGTTGCTTAGTACCTCACTTTTCCTGAAGCTGGCTTTGAACTCATGATCCTCCTGTCTCAGCCTCCTGAGCTGCTGGGATTACAGGTGTGCCCCACCACACCCAGCACATGTTGCCAACTTTTATCCTCTACTCTGCCCCAGTTAAGGGGAATTAAATCCAGAGCCATATGCTCTTATCGTTGAACTACAACCCCAGCCTGATTGCCATATTTTTTTTTCAAATTTCCTGCTTAGCCCTGCTCCTATCATGTCATTATATGCACGTATCCTGCTATAATAGCAAATTCCCAGTGTAGTTGCTTTTTTTTTTTTTTTTAATTCCCAGTACCAGGATTGAGGCCAGGGGCTCTTTACTATTGGGCTACATCCCTAATTTTTTTTTTTTAATTTTGAGCTAGGATCTCGCTAAATTTCACCAGAGTTGGTCTCAATTTTGCAATCCTGCTCCACCATCCAGAGTAACTGGGATTATAGATGTGATACCCCATTCAGCTAGTTCTTTGCTTTTTTAAAAAATTTCAGTTCACAACCTGTCCTATGTTTTGGTTTTTGTGTGTTTTGGTATTGGGGGTTGAACCCAGGGGTGCTTAACCAATGAGCCACATTCCCAATATTTTTTATTGTTTATTTTGAGATAGGGTCTTGCTAAGTTGCTGAGGCTAGTCTTGAACTTGAAATCTTCTTGCCTCAGTTGCTGGGATTGCAGCCATGCACCACCATGCCCAGCCTGTCCTGTTTTTTTTTTTTTTTTCAATTACTGAGGTATAATTTGTCCCCAGTTTTTTTGAGGTTTTTTTTTTTAGGTCCTGAAGACTTAACAGGAAATTTTAATTCCCTGTGGGAATACCAAATTCTCACTAGGTAACACTGGATTACTAATTATTGTATAACCTAATAAAACTAATTTTATTTTGGATAGTTATAAAGTTGCAGGTCTGAGAAAGAAAATACTTCACTATTTAAATGAAAAATTTGTTCTCTCCCCTTCTTCCCCTTTTAAAGAAATCAAATGTCACAAGTACAGCCAAAACTCTGCTGATTAATCCCACCCCATTCCTTTCCCAGAGGTAACTTCCATTCCAGTTGATGTGTGACATCCTAAGTATATTTTTGCATTTTTTCCACATTTGTTTGTTTATATAAATAGTGTGGTATATTTTATTAATTAACTTATTTATTCTGATGCTGGAGATTGAACCTGGATGCTCACACACGCCAGGAAGCATTTTATCACTGAGACACATTCTCAACCTTGGTGATTTAAAAAAATCGTGCCTAAATGTTACCTACTTTTGTGATAACTTCCCAATAATTAACATCATGAGTGTTTTAATTTATTTTATTTTACTTATTTATTTAGTGATTCTGGGGATTGACCCCAAGGGCACACCACCACTGAACTGGCCCTTTTTACAAGGTCTTGCTAAATTGCTGAGGCTGGCCTCCAACTTGCTGTCCTCTTGTCTCAGCCTTCGAAGTTGCTGGAATTATAGGAATGCATCACCCCCTCCTGCCGCTGGCTCTCTTATAACTTTTTTTTTTTTTTAATTTGTTTTGTACCAGGAATTGCCTTTTTTTGTTATTTGTTTTTTGGAACTGGGATGTAACCCAGGGTTTTGCGGATGTGAGGCAAACGCTTTGCTGCTGAGCTACATCGCAGCCCTGTACCAAAGATTGGGGGGTGGGCGGGGGTGGGGGTGGGGGGGGGGCTCTCAACGAGCCCATCGCTAACCCTTTTTAAAAATTTTAGAGACAGATCTCGCTAAATTGCTTAGCGACCTTGCTAAATTGCTGGCGCTGGCTTTGAATTCGCAATCCTCTTGTCTCAGCCTTCCACGTGTGAGCCACCACGCCGGGCTGTATAATCCATTTTAAAATATAGAAATTAAAGCCTTTGCGAAGTGTCCAGCCCTTGCGCCGACCCGGAGAGGGCGGAGCCTAACGTGGGAAACGGGAGAGCCTTATGGGCAGTGGGCGGGGCCTGGGTGATACGGGCCTCATCGTGGACGCGCTGGTTCTGCTGGGAAGTCGTCGTCATGGTGGCGCCCGTGGTGTATCTGGTGGCAGCGGCTCTGCTTGTCTGCCTTATACTCTTCCTCACTCGCAGTCGTGGCAGAGCGGTAGCAGGTAGGAGGTGCCGCCGCTCCAGGACCGGTGGGGTACGGTTCTCGGGCCTCTCAGCCTCGGTAGGCCGTTGCCTACGGCTGATGCGCATGCGCCGGCCTGCTTGTGAGGAACCCGAGCGCGGGCAAGCGAGTAGACGGGAACCACCGAGCCTCCTTGATAGGGAACTGCGTGGCCTCGCCCCTACACTTTTCTCCCAAACCTGAGAGCCTCGCCCCTTGGCACTCTAGACCTCCACACCCAGGGGGCTTTGGGCCAGTTCCCATTGCGCCCATAGGGAGGCCACAGTGTTTCCCATCTCTCAAACTGGCTCCCTTTTGGGTGCCAGGTAGGGGACTTCTGGGTGTTTTCTGCCTACCTGGAGCTGAAGGGAGCTGGAGGTGGCTCTAGAAAACTCTCTGAAGCCCTCTCCTTCCCCGCCAAGGAGAGCAGCCGTGCTGCCTTGGCCTTCCCTCTGCCATGCTCTGCACACTGACCAGGCCATATGGTTGGCCAGGACACAGAACAGATAAGTTGTCAGTTCCCCTCCCCGCATCTCTTGTCAACATAGGAATTTGTATATGTGTCTCTTCCCTGCTCCCCGAACCCACCAGCTACTTGAGAGCACTTGGGTGCTCCAAGTTCAGGGGAGAGAGAATCTGAGGTATGGCACATATCCAACAGATTTTCCAGGGAGGGGAGACTCAGCCTCTGCCTGAGAAATGTAGAGGCTGAGTCTGGGGTGTCAGAGATGGTGAGAAATGACACACACCAACTTTGGAATGGAAGTTATCTCAGGGGAGGGAATGGGGTGGAATTAACCAGCAGAGTTCATACTGTATCTGTGACATTATTAAGGGGAGGTGGAAGACCAAATCTTTAATTTAAATAAATTTTGTTGT
Organism: Ictidomys tridecemlineatus; assembly: GCF_052094955.1. Classification (NCBI taxonomy): domain Eukaryota; kingdom Metazoa; phylum Chordata; class Mammalia; order Rodentia; family Sciuridae; genus Ictidomys; species Ictidomys tridecemlineatus. The sequence continues at coordinate 172,496,011 of NC_135481.1, forward strand.
ATTTTTTTTCCTTCAGACCTGCAGTTTATAATTATTTTAAATAACTATTTTAAAAATAAAATCACAAGGAGCTGGGGTTGTGGCTCAGCAGGAGAGCACTCCTCGAGACCCTGGGTTCTATCCTCAGCACCACATAAAAAAAAAATAAATGAGTGAAATAAAGGTATTGTGTCCAAACAACTAAAAAATAAATGTTAAAAAAATAAAATCATGATAGGTGGTGTTAAAAAATAATTGAAGTCCTGAAATAGGCATTTGATGAAATCAGGGTGGGATTTTCCCAACAGGCTTGCAGGAGAGGTGGAGCCTGAGGGGAGAGAAGTATCAACATCAGGCATGAGGGAAGGCTTGAGCTTACTGTATTGGACCAAGGTGTGGGCCCAGTTGTAAAGGCCTTGGCAATCAGACTGTGAAGTTGGGGCTTTGTGCAATAGGCAGTGAGAGTCTGGGAGGAGGTTGAACAGAGGAGGGTGAGGCGTCTAGGATACTGCTCCCTGGGCTATCAAGGGGGCTGAGCTGCTCCAACTGTCCTGGTTCCTCTCTTCCTGAAGCTGGTCCAGAGTCACTGCACAATGAAGAGGATCCAATAATAGCAGACCAGGTGGCCCAGTCTCGGCCTCTGCAGCCTGAGGAACAGAGGGCTGGAGGCAGGCCCCGGCGCAGGAGGGACCTGGGCAGCCGCCTGCAGGCCCAGCGTCGAGCCCAAAGGATAGCCTGGACAGAAGTGGATGAGAATGAGGAGGAAGCTGTCATCCCAGGTGAGAGGGGCCCAGCTTGGTAGTGAAGAAGGCTGGATTGATGATGGGGTAAGTGGGAGAGTGGAGTGTGAAGCCACAGTGTAAGAGAGACATGGGGTAGAGGAATGGACACTTAGGACCCAGACTTTGGTTCTGGTCTCTAACTGGTCCCTGACTATTCTATTTGGTTAACCTCCTCTTCCTTCATCTTGTCTCTCAGTATCTAAACACAGGAGGTCAGGGGCCTTTGGACTGACCCTGAAAGTTCCATAATCCATCTATTATATCCCAGTGCCCTTCCTGGAGTGCAGTTACCTGTAACCCCAGAAGAAGGGTTTGGGAATAGAAGCATTCTCTTGACACAGAGATGTCCATATCCCTGGTGCTAGGAGATCAGAGCCTTTAGGATTGTAGGAAAGAATGCATCTTCTCTAGTACTTAAGTGCTGATTGGAGCCTGAAGAAGGGATATCAGGGCCTTTCCTTGAAACTGGGGCATTTGGGACTTTTGCCTTGAATCCTTGAGGTTAGCCCTTTGGACTCAAAAAAGGTCCTCTGTTGTGTCATCCCTCTTGTCTCAGATACCCATACTGCTCATAAAAAAGTATCTCTTTAACTTTAAACTGGCTCTTGGGTAGTCAGTGGGGTGGGACTGTATGTTTACCTTGGTTCTATTAGGACAAAGGGATAATCCTGGCCAGGGTCTAAGCCCTGAATGCTTAATAATTCTTGACTAGAATGAGAAGATTTTGGATTTGAGACTGGGATAAATTTCCCCACAGGGCTGTCCTTTCCTGGAGGTGGCACCAGGATAGAAACCAAGGTCCTCTGCAATCTCATCACCACCTGTGATCCTCAGACACCCAGATATTGGCATCTCCCTTTTACATGTGTACATTATCTAAAGTCTCATCCTTACAGATGCTCCCACATACAGCATAACGCGTGCGCACACACATGATTTTATGGTAGATGCCTCAGTATGGCAGAGCTGGACTAGAAACATTTATAGGTGGGTGGAAGGGGTTCATTCATGAGGAGAGTGACAAGGGATAGGATGAATCCCCTCTAGCTAGGACCTGAACTATATTCCTCTAACCATACCCAGCCCAGGAGGAAGAAGACATTGAGAAGCCAGTGGAAACTCATCTGACAGGGAAAATTGGAGCCAAGAAACTACGGAAGTTAGAGGAGAAACAAGCTCGAAAAGCCCAGCGTGAGGCAAGCAGGAGGGATGGGGTGTAGCTCTGGGAAATGGAAAAGGGCCACTGTTCCCCATGGCAGACTCTACCCTTGGGCTTCTTTTACATTGGACTGCTGAATACTACTCTGTCTCCTGCAGTCTTGGTCTTTGCCCTGGCCCAAGTACTACCTTCCCCGACCTGTCTGGAAGTGGGGCAAACTGTATGGGGTGCCCCATGAAGGTTTTGTCTTTAGGCAGAGGAGGCTGAACGTGAAGAGCGGAAACGCCTAGAGTCCCAACGTGAGGCTGAGTGGAAGAAGGAGGAGGAGCGGCTTCGCTTGGAGGAGGAACAGAAGGTGAGACTGAGACTGATCCTGTCCTCTGACCCTGACCAGCCAGCTGTGCTTCCCATGCAACTCCCTAGCACCTCTATCCTAGAAGAAGGGCTGTGGACCAGGCACATGGGCATACCCTGATTTATTTTGTTCCTGGTCTCTAAATGTGGAAGATGTTGCTAAAAAGCAGAGCTTGACTTGGGATTTTGTTTGTTTGGTTTTTTTTTTTTTTTGGTAGTGGGAATTGAACCCTGGAGAACTTAACTACTGAGTTACATCTCCAGCCCTTTTAAAAATAGTTTATTTAGAAAGAGTGTCTCATTGAGTTGCTTAGGGCCTTGCTAAATTGCTGAGGCTAGCTTTGAATTTGCAATCCTCCTACCTCGGCCTCCCAAGCCAACTGGGATTACAGGCATGCCTTACTATGCCCAGTTTTTGTTTTTTGTTTTTTTGTATTGGAGTTGGAACCCAGGGGCATTCTACCACTGAGCTTCATCCACAGTTCTTTTTTATTTCAAGACAGAGTCTCACTAAGCTGCTAAAGGTCTTGCTAAATTTCTGAGATTGGCCTCAAACTTGCAATTTTCCTGCAAAAGCTTCCCAAGTTGCTGGGATTACAGGCGAATGCCACTGTGCCTGGCCCGAGATGAGGATTCTTATTTATATAATTTATAGAGTATGCCTGGAACATTTGAGAAACATTGAGGTAGTCAGAGTGGCTGGAATATAGTAAGCATGGAGGAGGGGGGAAGGGTCAGAGGAAATGGGGTAACTTACCAAGACCCTGTCTCAAAATAAAAAGGAATGGGGGTGTAACTCAATGGTTGAGCATCCCTGGGTTCAATCCCCAGTGTCACAGAAACAAAACAAATCAAAAAAGAATTGTGTTCAGCCTCCAAGGGTAGGGAGTTACGCTTTACCTGCCTGAAAGGAGTACCCCTCAGGAATTATGTAGAAGTACTTTTATTTATTTATTTATTTGCTGTGCTGGGGATTAAACCCAAGGCCTTGCACATGCTAGGCAAATACTCTACCATTGAGCTACATCCCTAGTCCTTTTGTTTGTTTTTTAGCACTTTCTTTCTGTTGCTGCAAGGTGCTCTAAGCTCATCATCTTATATATTATTATTTGCCCTGGCTTTAGCGTCATGTTTTTTTTTTTTTTTTTTAACTTTTTTTTGTGGTGCTGGGGATTGAATACATGGCCATGAACATGTTAGGTAATCATTCTTCCACTGAGCTATATCCCCATTCCTTTTCATTTTTTATTTTGAGATAGGCTCTTACAAAGTCCAGTTTGTTCTCAACCTTGTTATCCTTCTACCTTGCCCCTTCCCCAAATATCTGGGATTACAGGCATGAACCCTATACTTGGTTTTAGCATCATATTTTAAAAACACTTTTCTGTGTGCTCTGTTTTCTGAGTTTGGGTTGTATTGGGAAGAGGCTATTGCACTAGGTGGTGACAGTAACATGGATATATTGAAGAGTTCTGTGGAAGTTAGAGAAAGAAGTGGTAGATGGCACCTCATTTCTGACCAGGGCAGCTGGCCAGTTGTGTGATTCACCAGCCAGAGACCTAGCAGGAAGACCAGATGTAGCAAGTAGATCACAGGGTGGGTTTGGTACCTGTGAGATGGCCCAGGTGGTATGTCATTGAGCAGTTATATATTTGGGAGGAGAGATTTGGTTGGGAGTACAAATGTGACAGTCACTGGTGAGGAAATGGTTGTCAGTGCTGGGCCTGGGTGAGGAAGCCCAGGCAGAGTAAAGGGTAGAGCAGGGGCTGGGCTGAATGATGAAGAAGGCAAGAATGAATGTCTAGGGAGCAGGAGAAAATCCAGGCAAAGGTGGGGGTGTGGAAATTGAGTGAAGAAAGAGGGGATAGTTGGCTATTCTCATCGCCATTGAGGGATTTGTGAGATGGAAGTCAGAGGTGAGACAACAGCAGGAGGTGTTTCAGTGGAGCTTGGTACATAAAAACCAGATTGGAGTGGGCTGGCTGGTGCATGGGTGGTGCGGAAATGGAGCCTGATATTTGTTTATGAAGTTTGGACATGACTGTAGGGAAGATTAGATTGTGGGAGGGTTTTCAAGAGATTTTTACTAAGTAGATCTCCTGAGTAAGGAGGGTACCATTTGTCTGAATGGTAATGGACTAAGTCAAGAGGGGTCCAGGTGGGGATCTTAAAGGAGCTCTGTCCCTGGGAAACTGCTGAGCTGTATGCCCTGGTGCCCTACTGGGGCATCAGGGATCAGAACAGGATAGGTGGGCACCTATCCCAAATACCTGACTCTTTCTCCTCTGTGTCCTCAGGAGGAGGAAGAGAGAAAGGCCCAGGAAGAACAGGCCCGGCGGGAGCATGAGGAGTACCTGAAACTGAAGGAAGCCTTTGTGGTGGAGGAGGAGGGTGTGGGTGAGACCATGACTGAGGAGCAGGTAAGCCCACCACCCCTGAGAAGCCTGTGTCACAAGGGCAGCCTATGTGAGGCTCAGGGTTGACCACTTCATTGGCAAACACCTCCAATTGGGATATGAGAGGTTGGTGGGTGTGAGTGTTAATAGGCCTTTGCAGCAAGAGGCCTTGTCCTCTGTGGAGAGTGATGCCCCCAGACTGTTCACCTGGGAGGATCTGCTGCTCATGCAGGGCAGTAATCGGGCAGGCACACAGATAGGCTGTAGGCAGGTGAGTAGAGAGTATACACACAGTGGGGGTCAGGCATGGACTTCTGTGACTCCACCCTGATTTTTCTATTCCTCTAGTCCCACAGCTTCCTGACAGAATTTATCAACTACATTAAGGTAAGAAGCCACAGAACAGTACAGGTGACACTCTGTCTCATGCATGTGCATGCACACCTTTTCAGACCTGAGCAGGGTTTGAGGATGATTTATTCAAGCTTATGCAGGAGTGGGCATGGGGCCCAGTGGGTTGAACTATTGAGTCCTGGCTGGGGGAGTCCCTTCTCCTTGGACCCAGAAGAGGGAGAAGGACCTGTGTCTGTGTGGGAGGTGCAAACCTCTTATAGCTTCCTCACGCTGGAGTTTGACAGTTCCCCTGCTCTTCAGACCCCACGCTTAGTGAGTCACTGTGTTTTCAAGTCTCTTCACGTGTGTTTTCTGCCAGTTCTGTCACACTGAGTTAAAACAAGTGTCCTCTGCCGTGTGCTCCTGACTGGGAACTTGGGTCTTCCAAGGGAAACAGGATGACATTTCCCTTGTAACCTGGAGTAGGGTGGCATTGTGTCAATTCCATCTGCAGCCACCATGCAGTCCATCCTGATGCTGCTTCAGGTTGCATAAGCTTTGCTGCTAAGCAACTTCTCTCCCACAAAGGATGTGGTGAGGGGAGAGGTTTTCAAGTGCAGCTCAGAGGTGCAGAGGCGGCTGAGGGAAGGAGTGCAGAGGGAGCGGGGGCGATAGTGGGGGTGGTACCAGGGGCTGCCAAGGAGCTAGGTCTTGCATAATCCTCCTCCATCACTCCCAAAAGAGAGCAGGTTTAGACACCTCCCAGCAGTGAGAGTCTGGGCTCATGGCCTATGGTCTGGAGTCTCTAGTAGGGAGAAATGCTGAGAGCTTGAAGCATTTTCCTTTGATGGAGCCCTTTCTCAAGCCTATCACCACTTGATCCAGGGTTATTGCCCTGGACATATCTCTCCCACTGTCTTGCTACTATTAAGAACTTGTCTCCATCCACCCAGTGGGCAGCAACAGTCCTAAAATGCCTCCTCTTGGACCCTTTCCAGGTGAATTTAGATGAGGGGATCAGCTTTAGCATCCCCCTCACCACTGTATAGACTGGAAGAAAGTCCCCAAGGCAGTTCTGGTCCTTGCTTTCAGTGCTTCCCTGGAGGTTCCATTCTTGGGGATTCTCTAAACTCTTCTGGAGCTTATGAGTTCTTTTTTTTTTTTTTTTAATTTATTTTTTAGTTCTCGGCAGACACAACATCTTTGTTGGTATGTGGTGCTGAGGATCGAACCCGGGCCGCACGCATGCCAGGCGAGCGCGCTACCGCCTGAGCCACATCCCCAGCCCGCTTATGAGTTCTTAAGCCTACATTGGGTGATTCTCCTGAAGTTGCTGTCTTGCAGCAAGAAGGGGGACTTCCGAAATTCAGTCCACTCACCTTCTTCCTCACTTCAAGGGGTTGGGCTCATTAGACTTAGGATTTTAAAACCAGAGGAAGGTTTCTGCATATAGCATAGTTTATAGAGATTTAGGGATAGTTTGCTCTTGTTGTTCCATTCCACTTTCTGATCATGATTGGGTTTGTGTTTTTTTTTTTTAAACACACTTTTAGCTCCAGCAGAACTTCAAGCCAGGTCTTTGAGGACCACGTGGTATGATTTGTGGTCAAGTTCTGAGCTATCACCAAGAATCCAGTGCCTGTTCCCTGTTTTTTAGACAGAGGCCAGCTGACCAGGTCACCTTTTGCTTGCCTACTCCCTGGCCTTCCTGCTTGCACATACAGTTTGGCATTTCAAATAAGTCACATGCCATTTGCAATCAGGGAGGTTCACAATGTCACTCCTCCCCCAGCTCATTTGCTTTGGAAGATTCACAGAAATGCAGGGGACCACCTTCTCTTCAGTCACATGCTCTCTCTGGGGGAGGCAGGGGCAGATGCATGTGTATACCCAGCTGTGGATTCTTGGCTGCACCCTGGAAACTAAGGTTTACTGAGGGTGTGTGGGCAGCATGTGGAACATGCTATGGAGCTGCACATGGAAAGCACTTGTCAGTGTTAGTGACAGTTATTTTGAGGGTGGGCTCCATGCCTCAAATGGTGTGAAGAAGATGGATGAGGATAAGTTCAGCATGCCAGAGTTGTGGGGGGATCCAGGGTGAGGGGGTAGGAGCAAAGATGAAGCAAGAATGAACCCCCACTGGGTCTACTGAGAGGTCCTGGCTCATTGGGGGTCTTTGTCTCCTCTTTCCTTATTCATGTACTTCCTTTCTCACCAGCTGGGCTGTGAGTCGAGGGTAGGAGCTGTGTTTTGTTTACCATTATTTCCCTGCATCCTTTCAGTGCCTTGTTAGGTCCTGAGCAAACGAAAGTATTGGTAACAGTTCTTAAATATAGTGGCTGGCACAGTGGTGCACACCTGTAATCCCAGCTGCTTGGAAGGCTAAGACAGGAGGGTCTCCAGTTTGAGGCCAGCCTAGGCACTATAGCCAAACCCTGCTTCAAAAATTAAATTTAAAAAGGGCTGGGATGTAACTCAGTGGTGGAATACTTGCCTAGCATGTGTGTGGTCCTGGGTTCACTCCCTAGTACTATTAAAAAAGAGCTTTTTAGGGGCTGGGAATGTGCTTCAGTGGTAGAATATTCCCAGCAGTGTGGGGAAGGCACCATCAACAAAAATCCTTTTTGAAAACCTTAAATCAGAATGCAGACCTAAGAGGATATCTCCATGTTAAAAGGGATTTGCCCAAACTCATTCTCTCTCCCATTTTCTCCCTCCCCTGTAGCAATCCAAGGTTGTACTCTTGGAAGATTTGGCTTCCCAGGTGGGCCTACGGACTCAGGTAAGCTCTGGAAGGTCACCTGCTGTGTGGAGGCCATGAGGTCTGTGTGCAGCAGGGCACCTGCTGTCATAAGAATGGGAGAGTCCTGAGGCCCCCTCCAACCTGCCGCCAACCTAGAATGTAGAAGTCTTGGCACCACAGGAATCCTGCATTTCTACTAGATGAAAGAACAAGCAGAAAAGAAAAGAAAAAAATTCAAATCCCATCCCTCCACCAGCCCAAATCCAGTTACCTTGACAACTCTCTTGCAGACAGGCTGTTTTGTGGCCTAACATCTCCACTGCTCCCCTTCCACTGGAAGAGAGCCTCTGATGGTGGTCTTGCAGGACACAGGACTATAGCCTCTTCTCCTCATGGTCCCTCCAAAGGAGAAGCAGATTTATATGGGATAGCTATGAGAGTGAGGGAAGGAGGTTTGGCTGTAGCAGGAGGGAAAATGTGTTTTTTTCCTTGGGACAGTAGCACCTGTCTTTGTTCTGAGAAGCATTCTCTTCGTAGGACACTATCAACCGCATCCAGGACCTGCTGGCTGATGGGACTCTAACAGGTGAGAGGATTGAGATTCAGTCACTACAGACCCTGGCCTGGGGAGTATCTATCCACAGTGGGCTGTAGGGATTTGTTGTAGAAACAGGATGAGCATTCTGAGCAGTGGTGGGTGTTCAAAGAAGGGCACTGAATGGTTGGATGCAGTTACAAGGACATGCCAAGGCTTAGAGCTGGCTGTGGAGTTATGAGGACAGGCAGCAAACCCTGATTTGACTCACCTAGCCAGGATTGGACATAATCAGAAAAGGTCAGGCAAGCAGGGGACCTGGAGGGCTCTTAGCTAGTTGTGAAGGAATGGGTGGATATTCTTAGATCAGATTGGGAGGTCCCAGGAGGACTCAGCTCCACAACCTGCATATCCTTACAGGTGTGATTGACGACCGGGGCAAGTTCATCTACATAACCCCAGAGGAACTGGCTGCTGTGGCCAACTTCATCCGACAGCGGGGCCGGGTGTCCATCACTGAGCTTGCCCAGGCCAGCAACTCCCTCATCGCCTGGGGCTAGGAGCCCCCACAACCCTGCCAGCCTGACCTCAGCCCTGCCTACTTGGACTCAGAGCTGGTGTGGCCTACCTGGTAGTACATCTTCATCTCTCCTCACCATCCTGAGGCAGTGATGGAGTGTGGCCAGGAAGTTGTAGATTAAAGGCCTGTGAGCACTGCTGAGCTTGGTGTGGCTTGGTGTGACAGAAGGCCTGGCCTGGGATCTCAGATGAGCTGGTGAAATTTAAGCCTCAGCAGATATCTGTGGGGGTTGAGGATGTAGCAGTGGTAGAATATTTTCCTAGCATGTGCAAGGCCCAGGGTTTGATCCCCGGCACCACAAAATGTTGGGCTGGGAATGTGGCTTAGTTGTAGGATGCTTGCCTGGCATGTGTGAGGCCCTGGGTTCCATCCCTGGTTCTGAGAAAAAGAAAACTGAGAGGTGGCGAGAGTTCCTTGCAAGCTGGCAGAATTCCAATTCTTACCCATTTCTTCATAAAAACTTACTGTGGTCAGGCACATGCCTGTAATCCCAGCGGCTCAGGAGGGTAAGGTAGGAAGATTGTAAGTTCAAAGCCAGTCTTAGCAGTGGTGAGGCGCTAAGCAACTTGGTGAGACCCTGTTTTAAATAAAATACAAAATAGGGCTGGGCACGTGGCTCAGTGGTTGAGTGCCCCTGAGTTCAATCCCTGGTAACCCCCCCCAAAACAAACAAACAAACAAAAAATCCCCCAAAACTTATTGTGCACTTACCATGTTTCTTTGCAAGCCCAGTGCTCAACGCCTAGAAGAGCTCTTTCTCTAATCCCTTAATCCCCCTTCAGTGAAAGTGAAGAAACCTCTTAGGCCACACCTCTCTTAACGAGAGAGAAAAATCTTGCCATGTCAAATTCAGGATCCCTGGGCTGGGGATGTGGCTCAAGCGGTAGCGCTCTCACTTGGCATGTGTGCGGCCCGGGTTCGATCCTCAGCACCACATACAAAGATGTTGTGTCCTCCGAAAACTAAAAATTAAATTTTAAAATTCTCTCTCTCTCTCTCTCTCTCTCTCTCTCTCAAAAAAAAAAAAAAAAAAATCAGGATCCCTAAGTAAAGGGTGAAAATCCTGGGAGCAGAGTTAATGAGAAGTTCCAAGGATAGAATCTTAAGGAGCAGTAGCATTTGAGCTGGATGGAAGAACTCAGTGAAAGAGAGGATGGCCAGTTATTTTGGGGGCAGGTATAGGAAAAGGAGGGCTTTGTGTGAGCTGGATGTAATTGTGCATTGAGGAGACATTGTTCATATAGCAAATCACATGAATTCAGCTCTATGTCCTTGATTTAAAAAGTTTAAATGGTGTGGGTGATCCACCCACTGGTGAATGTGAGGACCATATGCTCAGGAGTGGGTGTGAGATTGGAAGATGTATGTCTCCTACAGGGTCAGTCATTCTGGTTCCTGTGGACTGTTCATGGTTTGAACATTCTGTGGTGCTAAGGGTGAGACACATGTTTAAATGTGTAATTTTTTTTTTTAATTCAAGGTGGCCCCTAAGCACAAGCCACCTATTTCCTCTGGTGTTTGGTGGAAGAGGCAGCTTTCTGTTCCAGGCCAGGAGAAAACTATGTGGATGATGATAGGGGAGACAGAACAAACATCAGACTCCTGTGCAGAGCCTTTCTGCGAGGCTGTCAGGGGCGATTTTGACTCATGTGGTGCCATAAGCATTGACTGTAGAACCTAAATTCCAAGTAAAGTGTGACTGCCAATTCCATCAGCAACAGCCACTAGAAGTCAGCACATGAAGGCCCTATGCATTGTTTCAAAGGTGATCTGGAGTCCAGGATCTAGTAGGAGAGGGAAGAAATATACAGAGATAACCACAGTATGAGGTAGGAAAATAAAATTGCAAAGGGAAAAGCAGAGGATGACTTGCATAGTTAGATTAGTAATTCTCAGCCCTGTTTATTTATTAGAATCATCCGAAAAGTTTTCAGTAGCCTCATGCCAAGTTGTCCCCATGACTGATTAAATCAGGATAGCAGGTAGAACCAGACAATATCAGTAGGAGAGTCCAAAGAACAGGCAAGTTTGGGAACCCAGGAACAGAGATTGGGGGAGGGCAATAAAGTTTCAAGTAATTCAAATCCCCAGAGGAAGGGGCGTCTCAGAGCCAGGCAATAGCTCCAGGGGCTCTTGCCCCCTTTGCCTCAGTTGCCATCCCCCACTGCTATCCAGTAGCAAGATAGCTAATGCAACCCTAGTCATAGCATACCATCCTCAGGATTGTGCCCAAAGGCCAGGAGTTGGGAATAGGACATCCCTTCTTCATATTCTGGAAGCCTTCTAATCCTTCCAAAGATTTAGTGTGGAAGAAAAAACCAGTAATCTTTTGTGCATTATGTAGTGCTCTGTTAATCTGATAAGTATATCAGATGAACACTTCACTAAACAGTTAACATTTTGCTAAATGTGTACAAGCTGCTTCAGCAACTAATCAATGAAAACTTACAGGTTAGACAACTTAGAATTTTTCAAGCATTTAAACATGAATTGTTAAAGATTTCTAAGCATTTAATTCAAATCTTCATGAGCTAAGCATGAGCTCTACCACTAAGCTATATCCCCAGCACTTTTTCCTAGATTTCATAGATTTTCCTCCTTAAGTCAGGAACTCTTTGATTGTTGGCTCTCTAGCCAGTAAAGTTTTGATTTTTATAACTCCCAAGTGATGCTTGTCCTGGGTGCCTTATCTTTACAACCCAGCCCAGTGTAGGTATATCTTGCTTCTAGTAGAGTCTAATGTAGTTCAGTTTAGTTCCATTATAACTTTTCTTTGTCCTGAATCTTCAAGGCCTGTTGATAAGCCTTATGGTTGGAGAGCTGTGTAATTTGTCTTTTCAAAAATATAAATTTACAAGATTGGCCATTTGTTGAAAATTACTGAAACTGGGTAATGGGTACGTAAAAGTTATCTATTTTTGTACATGTTTAAAATATCCTTTAACAGGGCTGAGGTTGTAGCTCAGTGGTAGAGCACTTGCCTAGCACGTGTGAGGCACTGGGTTCAATCCTCAGCACCATATAAAAATAAGTAAAGATACTGTGTCCATCTACAACTAAAAAGCAACAACAACAACAATAAAAAAAAAAAAAATCCTGTAACAGTTGGGCATGTTGAATCCCAGCAACAGAAAGTTGAGGCAGGAGTATTACAAGTTTGAGACTAACCTCTGTAATTCAGTGAGGTCCTAAGGACTTAGTGAGACCCTGTCTCACAACAAACAAAACAATGGGCTGGGGATGTGGCTCAGTGGTTAAGTGACCCTGGGTTCAATCCCTAGTACCAAAAAATAAAAATAAATAAAATACCCTGTAACAAAAAAGTTCCAACACAATAAACCCTCAGTGGTCTAGTATACGCTTAGCTTATGCTAAGCCTCAGAAAACAAGCTAAAAATGTTCTGCCCTGTAAAGCCACTAGTAGTCACTCCATTTACCAAGCAGTTGAGTACCTCTTCCAGGCTACCACAGTGGCACCAGTACAGAGTGCATGTTGGTTCTTTGTAACATGAAAATTATTTAAACAGATCCAGCCTGCTGAGTACAAAGCATGATGCTAAGTGCCTGAAGGAAGTTGCAAAACATGATGCCATACGCAGTAGGGGCAGGTACAATGGTATTACCCTAAGGAGACTGGCCAATCACCCAGCTAGCAAGTGCACAGCCACATGTTGGAGTGAAAGGACCTGTGGCTAACAGAGAGGGTCCTAGGTTGAGGAGAGGACAGATGGGGCAGAGAATGTAAAAGCTGGCAGGATGATGGGGTTTTGGGTAGAGGAAGAGGAAAGGACTGGGCAAATAAGAGAAGTGGTAAGGGAGGTGAGTGCTAAATTCAGAGATTTGGGCTATGTTTGGTGAGCTGGGGCAAGGGAAGAGAGAAAAGTCTAATTGGTTTTTTGAGTCAGTAACATTTCTTTTTTGGCACCAGGGATTGAACTCAGGGACACTTAACCACCGAGCCACATCCCCAGCCCTTTTTATTTTGCAGTTTAAGAAATAGTCTTGCTAAGTTGCTTAGGGCCTCACTAAATTACTGAGACTGGCTTTAAACTTGTAATCCTCCTGCTTCAGCCTCCTAAACTGGTGGGATTAGAGGCATGTTCTAACATGCCCAGCCAATACCTCATTTCTTAAACCATTAGGTTTTTGTATCCCACAAATTTATCCATCACTCCATCAGCTCCTTCTTTCACACTTCATTTGAGTAGATGACATTTAAAGTTGATAAATCTTATTATAAGTGGTGCAAATGTATGGCTTATAAATATGGAGCTGACTAATAAAATAAATGAACAAAAGTGGTGACTGGTGGAAAAAGAGGAAGTAGAGGATAAGTAGGGCAGAGTACTGCTATTTTCATTATAATCTTTTTTATTTTTTCATCTGATTAAAAAATAGAATTTTTTCCCATTTAAATTAATTAAAGTCAAGTACACATTGTATTGGGTTAAGCCTTTTTCATGTTTCCCCTCTGACATGTTGAGCATTTACTGTGTGCTATCCTCTGTGCCTCTCTTACCCTAGTCGTGTCAGATTGATTTAAAAGCTATCATTATTCCCATTTTACAGATAGGACACTTAAAGAAGTTTAGAGGTATTAAATAAATCACTTGAGTCTGTGAAGCTCCTATGAGCAGAACCAGAATTCCAGATGGAACCAGAATTCCAGACAGGAAGACGGACTATTACTAACTCCAGTTGATTCACCAGTGCTCAGATGGAGGTTGTACATTTTACTTAAAAACAGGAATAGTCCTGGGAATAGTGGAGGGAAGAGTTTTCTCTCCACAGCTCTGAAAGGTGAAAAAGATAACATATCAAAGAATTTATTGAAAGGAATGAAGGTAAATGTTTTAAGTATCTGATGAGATGGATACTCTGTAAGAGTTCTTGTGGAATTTCTGATTTCTAGAAAAAAGGATCTATAGGTGCTGTTTGAAAAGTGCCCCATCAGCCTTTGTGAGTGCTTGCCCCAATTCCTCTAGTCCCAAGCACTGGCCTTAAGATTGGAGGCCCCTATTACATTAAGGCTGTGCTATTCAAGCTTTTTGTATAGTATCTCTCAGTAAGAAATCCATTTTACTAAGGACTTAGTACATCCGTATGCATGGATACATGAAGGTAACTCAAGCAAAACTTTCACAGTAGGATCCACTTATGGTTTTTGACACATGTTAATATTTGCTTCTCTATTTTGTTTCATTGCTGATGATGACTTGATTTTCCAACCCACAAATAGCTCTCAACCTATAGTTTGAAAAACAGGGTGCTAAGGAGGCCTGTTCCTTTTATACTGAACACGGCCAAGAATGTATCTGGGTAAAGTTGTATATTGCACATAACTTTTTTTTTTTAAGTGCTGGGGATGGAACCCAGGGCCTTGTACATACTAAGCATGTGCTCTATGACTGAGCTATATCCTCAGCTCCATACACAGATTTTGATAATCTTCAAATTGTGCCAGAAGTAATTTAGATTACAGTAGTAACACAACAGAAAAAATATTTTGACTTGGTTTATCCTGATCCCATATATGATTTGGGGATAATACATTATTTAATTACTCATTATAACAAAATGGGAAAGGCAGCCTTAGAGCAGGACCTAATAAATACTGATACTGTAACATTAAATTTACATAAAAGTAATCTTTTGCCTGTAGCTTACTAGATTTACTTGGACAGATTTTAGTCCTTTTAACTTTCTTATATGATTTACATTTCTAATGAATGATACAAAAAACTTCTGTAATAATAATACTAAAACTATTAATGTTCCAACTGTATCAGAACTGAATAACTGAGATTTAATACTTATGTTGTTTTAAGAAATTTTCTTTTAACTGTTCCTCGACAATAAGGTGACTCAAGTCTCTTTTTTTTAAACATATATATTTTTTTTTAGTTCTTTATTTATTTATTTTATGTGGTGCTGAGGATCAAACCCAGTGCCTCACATGTGCTAAGCAAGTGCTCCACCACTGAACCACAGCCCCAGCTCCCTCTAATCACTTTTATGGAGCCAAATACCACAGTTCACTGTGTAGTTTGTGGAGCAGTGCAGATGTGTGGGCACATTCTTAATGTCTACTTAGCAGTTGTCTTTTTTTGGTACTGGAGATTGAACCCAGAGGTGCTTTAGCACTGAGCCACATTGCCAGCCCTTTTTTATTTTTATTTTGAGACAGGGTCTCACCAAGGTGATGAGGCTAGCCTCAAAATCACAATCCTTCTGCTTCTGCCTCATTAATTGCTGGGATTATAGGTTAGCACCACTGCGCCCAGCTGCATTTGTCTTAATGTTTTTTAATTTGTACTTATTGCCTCATGTCAAAGCAGACCAGAGTAAATATCACAAGTGAGCAGTTATTCAACATATAATCCATTATTGTCAGGAATTTCTTATTTTTCTACATCTCAGTTACTGTTGTTATTGGGTAGCAGCAGCTCAGGAGAGAAAAAGTTGGCAAGTGATGAATGAAGAACACAGAGGCAGGTAATGAAAGTTTCATTAAGCTACTACCATGTCTATCTGCAATAATTGTGTAAAAAGTTCACAAAGGTTATAGGGCGCAGTGCAACACACCTGTAATCCCAGCAGCTGGGAGACTAAGGCAGGAGGATCACAAGTTCAAGACCGGCCTCAGCAACTTAGCAACGCCCTTTCTAAAAATAAAAATAAAAATCTGGTGGGGCAGGCTGTGGGGATGTAGCTCAGGAGATAAGTGCTTTGGGGTTCAGTCCCCAGTATCAACAAAAAAAGTTTGGAGGTCTGGGATGTAGGTCAGTGGCAAAGCATCTGCCTTGCATTTGTAAAGCCCTAGGTTCGACCCTCCAGTTAAAAAAAAAAAAGTTTGGACTAGACTAATTATACCAGCTGTTACAAACATTAAATCTGGGGCTGTAACTTGGTGGCAGAGCACTTGCCTAGCATGTGTGAAGCAAAGGGTTCCATCCTTAGCATCTCATAAAAGTAAACAAAAGCATTCTGTCCATCTACAGCTACAAAAAACTCTTTTAAAAATTAAATCTGGTAACATTTTTTTGAGTCTGTTTTTCCATAAAATTGGTTAAATATTTGGACATAACCATAATTTCCCTGGTTCAATAACAATTTTATTGTTTTTTGAGGGCGTTTAGGGAAGATACTGTACTTCACAAGTAGATGTGAGTATATAGAACACACTTGGGGTGGTGACTGATGCTTCTCTTTACATTTTATTTAATAACTTGCAATGAGGCTTAAAGTATATAGGTACCGATGAATCCTTAGTATTATAAAACAACACATCAATTATAGAAACAACATAAAATGTGATGGGGGTTTCTAGGGAACGTAAGCATAAACCATGTATTTTAGGTAAAAATATGTCATTAGTAAAGAGTAGAGGTAAGAAGGAGAATATGGTTATTAGTAAATTTACTTTTTTCTTTAATTTTTGTTTTTCCTGTTCCGTGTGTGTGCACGTGTGTGCTTGCCCACGCGCGCAGCTTATCATCATAAAACAGCTTATAAAAGACCTCAGCATACTTGGATCATAACCGTTGCAGTCACATTTATATATTGGTTTAGATAACCCACAAGCCTTTACTGGTAATTTGCAGGAATCTTTGGCCCAATTTTGGAGATATTCATTTTCTCATAAAGCAAGCAGAGCTGTAAAAAGCTTTAGTATAAGCTGGGTGTGGTGAGTTGTAGACCCAGCTACTCAGGAGGTTGGGGCAGGAGGAACACTTGAGCCCAGGCATTCAAGACCAGTCTGGGCAACGTAGTGGAACTGAGTCTCAAAAAATAAGAAGCCCAATTACAAACATTCAAATTTTAGCATAAAGTGCCTCATATGCCCCCAATTTAGTATTCAGGGGTAACTTCACAGACATTCTAGAGAAGCCCCAAGTTCCCTTCTAGTAGTGTTTGTTAATGTGATAGGTTTTTGTTTGTTTGTTTGTTTGTTTTTTAGTGTAATCTTGCTGCTTTAGCCTCCCAAATAATTTGATAGGTTTTATTTTTCACATGCATTAAAAAAAATTTATTTAACATGAATTCATTATAATCAGGGTTTCCTTTAATATTTTATCATTAATGAAAACCCTATGATACAATATATATACAATGATATATATATACAATAAAATATATATATTTTAAGTGAAATAATATATATATATTATTTCACTTAAAATATTAAGTGAAATAATATATATATAACCAGTTAAAACATGCAATAGATACCACATATTACATTAATGTATGAAAAGCATAAAGTTTTATATGGTTATATGTAGCACATATATGACATAAATAATGAAAATGATTTAAAAATAAAGCAAAACAATGATTTTCCTTGGTGATTTGTTGTGATTTTTTAAAAATAATCATTTTTCATGCTTACGTAAAAACATGTTGCTTTAGAATCAAAATACTTAAAATTATAAAATATGTATCAGTTATTCAAACCAATCATGTAACATAAAAGATAAAACTGGAAGAGAAAAGGAAAAGGTAATTCAAAAAGAACACTTCTTTACAATGCATTCATTAGTATCATTCCTCAGAACCTTATTCTGATTATTTTTTAAAGATGTATTTTTTAGTTGTTGATGGACCTTTATTTTATTCATTTATCTATTTACATGTGGTGCTGAGAATTGAACCCAGTGCCTCACACATGCTAGGCAAGCGCTCTACCACTGAGCCACAACCCAGCCCTCTTTTTTATTTTTTGGGGAGTGGGGTCTTGCTATGTTTCCCAGGTTGGTCTTGAACTTATGGGCTTAATGATCCTCCTGCCTTTTGAATAACAGACTTTAGGTGTGCACCGCCACACCTAACTGAATTGCTGTTTTTCTTTGTAGCACTGGGGATTGAACTCAGGGCCACTCTACTACTGAGCTTCACTCTCAGCCCCTTTTTTATTTTCAGACAGGTCTCAGCAGGTTGCACAAGTTGTCTTCAAATTTGTAATCCCCTTGGCCTCCCATGTAGCAGGGATTACAGGTGAGCACCACCACACCCAGCTGAATGATTTCTTTTATTTGTTTTTTTCTCATTTGACAAACTCATAGCTTATTGATTTCATATACAATAACATTGTGTTTTCTTGAATTGTATTTAGGATTTTTCCCCGCTGTACTGTTAAGTGTGGTTGGTTTGTAGCTTTCCTTTCTGTGTTGTTATCAGGTATTGGTATAAGGGGAATTATGGCTTGACAAAATGAATAGAATTCTTTTTTTTTTCCCCCCTGAGCTTTTGTACAGATTTACAAGGTGAGGATGATCTGATCAGTGGAAGTTTCTTTCTAAGTGGTTTATTCTATCAAACCACCTGAGCCCAGAGCCTTTTTGGACATTTCTGGGATGATATTTTCAAAATATTTTTTATTTTTGTAGTTCTTTTTTTCCAGAAAATTGCCAACTTTAGCAAGGTTTTTCTGTGCATTAGAACAAAAATATTTTCCGATATTTTTCTAAAGATGGAAAACCACATTTTCTATAAAATAGAAACAGAGAACTGTAAGATAGTAAGTTGAGATCAAATTAGAGGGGGAATGGAAATTGGCTGAAATGAAAGGAAAAATTAAATAGCAGAATCAAATGTCTTACTGGTGAAACAAACAGTACACTTGACTCTGAAGGAAATTAAGTCTATGATAGTGAAGAAAACCTTGAAATACTCTTTCAGGATGTAGATAAACAGAACAGAGATTTGACAGTGGAGGTCTAATGTGATAGGGAAGGAAGAAAAAAAAAATCTGTTCACAAAATGGATAGGAACACATTAACAGACTTTCCTAAATTGAAAAGACATCTTTTGTTTCTGGAAAATTAATAGGCAAAGGCCCTCAGAGACTTACACAGGCAACAGGTTTGACTTCTGAGTTTAAAGAAAAACCCTTACAAGCACCAATTTACTTTCCTTAACAAGACAAGCCCAGTTTTGCTACCATTTTCAGTGCTAGAAGACAGGAGATCAGGACTAGAAAATTTTGAGGGGAAGAGTTTGAGACTCAAGAATTTTATAAGGTATGGTGTAGCACACCTGTAATCCCAGATAACTCAGGAGATTGAGGAAAGAGGATGGCAATTTCCAGGATGGCTTGGGCAATTTAATGAGACCTTATGTAAAAATAAATTTTATGTATTGATTTATTGCTGGGGAGTGATACTGGACAAATTATATTGTGTGCATGTATGAATATGCAGGAACTAATGCCATTATTAGGTACAACTATAATATACCAATAAAAAAAATGTACAAAGAAGTGCAGTGGATCCCACCTGTAAGGGAGACTGAAGCAAGAGAATCACAAGTTCAAAACCAGCCTCAGCAACTTAGAGAGATCCTAAGCAACTTCGTGAGACCTTTGGCTAAGGGCTTCAGGGTTCAATCCCTGTTACAAAAAAAAAAAAAAAAAGAAAAAGAAAGAAAGAAACATGTTTAAGAAGGGGATGTGTATCAATGGTGGAGCACCCTTGTTCCTGAATTCTATTCCCAAAAGTAGGGTTGGGAGGAACCCAGAGCCTCCTGCATAATAGGCAAACCTTCTACCACTGGAAAAAATATATATTTTGGCTTAAAAAGTGCAAAAGGAGGGCTGGGGATGTGGCTCAAGCGGTAGCGCGCTCGCCTGGCATGCGTGCGGCCAGGGTTCGATCCTCAGCACCACATACCAACAAAGATGTTGTGTCCACCGAGAACTAAAACTCTCTCTCTTAAAAAAAAAAAAAAAGTGCAAAAGGAAGGTCTGTCATCCTGACTAAAGTGGACAAATATAAATAGGTTTGAGGGCAAAGGCACATTCAATTTCTTATTACAACCTCACAAATACATACAATAATGTGACATTCGAAAACATTTAATATTTCTCTTTACATAAATAATATAAAAGGAATGATTCGTCATATAGTGACATAAAAATAAATTTAAAGGAATTCATTAGGAAAACTAAAAACAAGGTTTTTGCCTTAAAAACCACTATATAAAATAAAAGCAAATGTGGGGAAAAAATTTAAAACAACAAGAAATAAAAATTACAAAATAGAATGAGCAAACACATCAGCTATAGCAGCAGAAATATAATGGGTTAAATCCCAGCCAGAGTGGAGGAGCTGCGGTTTTTACCTCAGACCCTTGTGCCTCCAGGCTTTGCTAGTGCCTGACCCTAGGTCTAATTTGTTTCGCCACACTTAAGCGAGGCTAAGGCCACAATTCAAGGCTGACTCCTTACTCCCAGCAGTCCTCCCAAGTCATCGAGCACTCCCCGCAGTGAAGGAAGCTGGCTTTCTGGGTCAGGGATGAAGTCCCTGCCACTGCTCCTTCTCACTCAGGGATGCAACACAGGGACTTGGGCCGGGCCTTACATCAGGGAGGGACCCCGCACAAGGTGAAAGCGCTCACACCCTGCCGGTATGTAATGCATATTTTTCCTCATTGCACCTTGGAGACCGTGAGCCTTCGAAAGCAGCAAGTTTCAAATCCTCTGGGTTTGCAGGCTGACGTAGTTACTGGCCCTCGAGCTTCCCACGATCCTGCCTGTGGTCCCCGTGACCTGGCGGGCGGCTGGGTCGGATACACCCGCAATGGCTCGTTGAGCCCCAACCACGTAGTCTTTCAAGGTCTAAATGCGTCCGCTTGGAGGCCGCCTCCTCAAAGCCGGAGAGGAATGGGAGTTTGGGGCTCGGAATTGGGATCCCTTTTTCGAAATTAGAGGAGCTCATCTCCCATAGCAAAATCTTAGATTCAAGGACGGCGCAGTCCCACAGGATTTGTTAGGAGAGACTGGGGCACTAAGTCCAAGGACTTGAGAGGACGGGTGACAAATGACAAACCGAGGAACTCGGGCAGACTATTAAGCATCCTGCAGCTGGTGAGACGGAGGGATCCCACGTGCGGGCGGAGACGCAGAGACTAAGGGGTTAAATCACCGTGCCCCGCCCCAGCTCGGGGATTGGTGGCCCCGGGGGGCGTGACCGGGGGCGGGCCCGCGTTTGCCGCAGCCGCTGGTGGGCGGGGCCCGGGCGGAGAGCGGGAGGGGCGCGAAGCCGAGCCGGGCCCGCGCTGCGCGCCCCGCCGGGCGGGCTTCGGGCTGCGCCAGCTAGCCGGGCCCGTGGCGCCCGCGTCGGAGACCCTACACCGAACCCTGGGGCAGCGAGTAAGTGAGGCAGGCCCACCGCGTCGCCCCTCTCGGCTCCAACCTGCCGCCGTGCCTGCTGCACGGCTCGGCGCGTCTGTCCCGACTGGGAGCTGGGGAGGGGTCGCGTCCCGCTGCTAGGGTCCCGGGGGCGGAGGAGGGGAAATGTAGAGGAGGCCAATGATGTCATGGATGCTTCGCCCGGCCTGGGGGGGGGGATGGCGGCCGGAGGGGGTGCGGTCCGGATTATGTCACCTCTTCCCTCTGCGCCCCGCCCCCCAGGGCCACACGCGTTGGTGGGTAGCCCTAGGAGGTGCAGGCGGGATTTTCCCCACAGCAGAGACCCCCTGGGCACCCCTGCGGATGGCCTGTGGCTGGGGTCTCTATCTGTTGGCGCTGTGCGCTGTGGGCTGCTGGTGAATGGCGACCCCCACCCCCAGTGGAGGCTCGTGTGTTCGCGCGTGTGTGAGCTCCGGGTATGTGTGGGGGTGTGCTGTCGGCCCCCCCAGTCCTGAAACATGGGCTTCAACAGAGCCAGGATAGTGTCCATGCCTCCAAGGGAAGATGGATCTCCCCTCACACATCCCAACCAAGAAGTTCTGGAGATCTCTGTACCCCCAGAGCCCTACAGTGCCCCTGGATCCCTTTCCTCCCTCAGTCCTTCTTCCTGGTAGCCCTTCCTGGTTTCTCTGCCTGTGTTCATTACCTATTTGCATTGCTCATAACTAGCGTTCCCATAGGCATTCACCCTGCATTTTCTTGGTGCCAGGGCCCAGAAACCCTGAGGACTCTTTCATTTTTGTCCTGGGGTGTCCTGAGCTAAGTGCTCCAAGACCCCTGAGATATATCAGGGATGCTGTATTGACAGCAATTGGACTGATTCTAGAAGGCTATAGGATGAGCACAGAGAGCTGAGGTTGTATGTGGAGTGGAGAGGAGCTCAGGTCAAGGAAGATAAAGGATGGGCATCAGGAGGGACCTTGGGGACACTGCTGCAAGCTCTGCTTGATTCTGGGGACCAAGAGGAATATCAAGCAATTTGCCCTTAATATATTTGCTTCTTAAAATTCCTGCAAGTAAATGTGAGAATCTGAGGTGAAACAACCTACATTTGGTTCCACTCCAATCCGTCGAGCTGTGATTTACACTTGGAGCTGATGGAGCCAGAACTCCATCTTCTGCACTTGACCCAGCTCATGGAAGGATTTGGGCAGAATAAGAACATGAATGGCTTTGCCCTTTAGAAAGAGTCTCTTGGCTGCAGCTCAAGAAGGGAGTGCAGAAGAAGGGCCACTGAGGAGACTCAGCAAAGGTGCTGGCAGGAGGTGCTGCTGAGATCTTTAGCAGGTGGACTGAGTTGGACTTGGGGACCTCTGGGACTTCAAGTGTTCTAGCTTTGGGGGAATATAGGTGGTGAGGATCGAGGTGGTTTCTATGGATTGGAGAGACTTTCCTGTGTAACTCGTAGGTCCCTCTGTGACCACTTAAACTGTAATGTCACACGCATTGAGTATTAATAAGACAGAGATAGAGGCAGAGTGTGGAAACAAGGCTGTCGTGGTTCAATGACATGGTTCGATGCCATGAAGCTTTCTTTTCAGATCACACTGTTACCTGGGCCAGTGCAAGACCCTGACCCACAAGGAAGCACAACCCTTCCTCTCAGCTTAATTCCTTCTTAGCAGTAAAAAATATCCCAACTCCTTGTCCTTCCAGCTCCCTGTCAGGTTTTTGAGGAAAGTACCAGCAGCAGTCTAATCTTGGGAGAGGAAAGGGGAGCAGGGAACACTTGCAAGAGGTTGACCATGACAGAGTAGAATTATGGCAAGAAGCTCTTTGGGCTCCAGAGAGAGCTTCTGTAGAATGACAATCAAGGATTCCCCAGGTACAGCACAAGGAAAGAAGGTTCAGGACAGTGTCATTTCTATCTAGAGCTCTGGGCATGTGAACCTAGTGGGAAATAACACACAGTCTAGAGAAAGAGTGGGGCAGATTGGCATATGACCAACTCAAATTTATAGTCAGATTATTTTTTCCTAGATCTCAAAGAAGGTGGTTTTGCATGTTTGTGCTGTACCTTACGGTTTAGAAAGTACCTTCCCAAGCATTAGCCCTGTCACTCACAATCAACATTATCATGTCTGAGATTTCTTCTTATTCATCCCTGGCTTCTGATGCAGCCCCCTTGCTAGCTCCCTGCCTAGATTTTTAATTTTACTAGTGGTGCCTTTCTTTGGCATATCAGCACACTCAAGTTTCTATCATGTTTAATTTTAAAATTAAAAAAGAAAACAAACATTGAGATTCCAAAACTCCTTAAATAATGGTGTTCTCTGGCCTCTGTTAGCAGGGAATTCTGCCATTTCATCTCTCTGCACCCCTCCACCCTGTGGTCTGCTTTTCCCTTGTACTACTTTTCTGAAGCCATTCTTACTGACATACACCAGTGATATCTTCAACTGCCAAATCCAGGGCACACTCTGTAATCCCAATTTTTACCTGTCCCTTTTCTTTTTAACCCTGCGAGCTGCCCCCACGTCCCCTGTTTTTCTTTCTTTTTTGAGATGGAGTCTCGCTATGTCACCAAAACTAAGACTGGTATTAAACTCCTGGGCTCAAGAGATCCTCTTGAGTAGCTGCGACTGTAGGTGTACACCACTGCATCTAGCTTGGCCCCACATTCTTGAGTCCCCCGTCTTGGCCTTCAGGGCCCAGCTTCTCCTAGATGCCTTCTAGTTCCCACACTGTCACCCAGACTTATGGGGCTCTTCTGCCTTAGTTGAAGGCTGGGCCCACCCACACCGCCCTTGTATGCTGAAGATTCGAGTCTTTCGCTCCACTCAGTGCATGAGAATTATTTCTCTGGTCTTCTCAAAAAGACTTATTTCAGGGCCAGGGTTGTGGTTCAGTGGTAAAGCACGCGCCTAGCTCAGGTGAAGCACTGGGTTCAATCCTCAGCACCACTTAAAAACAAAATAAATAATAAATGTATTGTATTCACCTACAACTATATATATACACATACACACACACACACACACACACATATGCGCACACACACACACATACACACGTACTTTTTAAAATTTATTTTAAGACCTATTTCTCTCAAGCAATTTCCCCATTATGTTAAGGGTGTCCCACCCACCCTTATGCTTCAGCTCAGATTCTTTCCTTGTTTTTACCCCCCTGGTGCCCCAACCCAGACATTTCCCTTGTCCCTACTACCTGAAACCCAGCTGTATGAGGCTTTGCCAGTTTCTCTTCTCCAAACCCTGCCTAGGCCTTCCCACTGGTTTCAAGCTTCAGGCCATTCAGCAACCATCCTCCCAATTCTAGCTGCTTCCTATACGTCACCCAGTGATGTTGAGAGAAGGGGGCCATGTTTAGGGTAGGAGGGGTTTCAAAGCCAAGGAGTAGCAGCCAGGATGGAGTATGCTGGGGAGTGGAGGCAGATACTAGGGTGAGGCAAAAGAGGCCTCACTCTCAGGGTTGTGGGTGTACCTGCACGTCCTGCACTTCACTTGTGCCCTATATGCCTCTCTTGCCCAGGTTAGTGCCACTGCTGGTTATGGGGATAGACTTGCAGAAGGGATGAGGGTGGTGAAAATTTGCTGTTCTCCACACCTGTGGGGAAAGACTGAGAGAATGGAATGCTACATTCCATTTAATAGACCAGTTTGGCGGTGAACTTACCCACCATCTAAGGCTGATATGGCCTGAAGATCCTGAAGAGCAAGGGTTTTACCAGGCTTCCTTGTTTGGGAACATTAACACTGGACATCATTAGAAGACAGTCTACAGAACACTCAAAGGGAGGTTGGATTCCTTCACTTAATAGAGAAGGAGGGCTTCCTGCCCAGTTTCTGGTTGAACCTGGGTGGGGGCAGGAGGTTTAAAGGCCTGAAAGGCACTAGAGTTTGAGCCATCTTGAGCCATCTAGCCAGCTGCTAGCACCCTAGTGCCCCTGTCCAGCTGGATTATGTAGATCTCTGTGACAGGTGTTCCCAGGTGCAGACTTGAGACAAAGGAACCAGGAAATCAGGCCTGCCTGAGCTCAGGTAATCCGAGGCCCTGCTCCCCCTCTTTCTGCCGGCCTGCCTTGGGGGAGGGGGCGCACATCCACAGAATTGACTTCATGGTGAACTGAACAGGATCAAAGTCCACAGGGAGCGGGGGAGGGGGCAATCCAGGAAGTCTTCCTGGTGGCAGTGCATTCTTGGCAGGGTTCAGCAGGTGCAGGATCCTCTGGAGCACCGTGGAGTGCAAAGGCCGCCCCCCACCCCACCTGTGGGAGATGTAGGCCCCGAGGGAGGCTCGGCCAGCGCCAGAAGCCCGCAGCACTGCCTTCCAGTCCTGGCCTCTGTCAGCTTGGGGGCCTCTGTAGTACTGACGTCGGGGAGGGGGTCCCTTTCGGGGTCCCTTTCGCTACAGACGAATTGGGAAGACCTCCCTTGCCACCTGCTGCAGCTTCGGCCTGCATTCGGTCAGTCTGGTCTGAGTGCCCATGGCGCCGCCCACTCGCGACGCCAGCGCATCCTACAGGGGCAGCTCCGCCCACCTAACCTGGTGACCGGGTTCCTTCCCGTGCACGCAGCCTCGGGGCACCTGCCGAGCGGCAGCTCCGCGAGGTAGGTTCTTCATTCCTCCCATTTCGCAGAGGATGGCTCAGTCGGCCCGTCCAAAGTCGCGCAGCTGGTTCGGGCCGAGCCCCGACTGCGAGAGTCAGCCACATGGCCCCTGCAGACCGGGCCTCGGAGGGTCCCAGGCTTGAGGACCCATCGGCCCCCCACTCCCTTGGAAAGGCAAGGAGAGGAGCCTGCGCTGGTAGTGAGCTTCCACTTCCGCCCTTGACTACAACACCTTAGGGTAGGGGGCTGGGAAAGACCATTGCCTTCAATTTTTTAATAGAATTATTGTGTCTCTGGCCCTCCCCTAACTTCTGAGGTTCCCTAATGGATTCAGGTACTTCTCTCCCAACCCCATTTCCCTAGCCACTGAGGCTGAGATGTAGAGGCCCTGACCCAGGGTAAAGAACTAAATTCTGGGAGTTGCAGCAAAGAGAGGTTCATGAGTCTGGGAGGCTTATGGTTGAGGTGGGTTTGAAGCACAGGTTGAGGAGTAGAGTGCCCTGGGGCAACAGGCAGCCCCCATTACCAAGCTATTGCTCTTACTCATTCCTATTCCTTCACTTTGAATGTCTGGGAACTCTTCTACATTAGGAAAGGGGACACTGAGGGGCAGGGTGGTGCTGGGGTTGATTTGGCTGGGGTGGTGGGAATAGGGGTGGGGTCTGACCTCTCTACCTTCCCGTCTGTGCCCACAGTGCCCTCCTGGCTTAGTCATGGCGAAGCTGGAGACACTGCCCGTGCGTGCTGACCCAGGGCGGGATCCCCTCCTGGCCTTTGCCCCACGGCCCTCTGAGCTTGGACCCCCAGACCCCCGCCTGGCCATGGGCAGTGTGGGCAGTGGGGTGGCCCATGCCCAAGAGTTCGCCATGAAGAGCGTGGGCACCCGCACAGGGGGTGGGGGCAACCAGGGCAGTTTCCCAGGCCCCCGAGGCAGTGGCAGTGGGACCAGCAGGGAGAGGCCAGGCCGATACCCCTCAGAGGACAAGGCTCTCGCCAACTCCCTCTACCTCAACGGCGAGCTGCGGGGCAGTGACCACACAGATGTCTGCGGCAATGTGGTGGGTAGCAGCGGTGGCAGCAGCAGCAGCGGTGGCAGTGACAAGGCTCCACCACAGTATCGTGAGCCCAGCCACCCACCCAAGCTCCTGGCCACCTCTGGCAAGCTAGACCAGGTCAGTCTCTAGGGCCTGAGACTGTCACAACCTTTTTCTGGGGTGGGAAGTAACTCAAAGAGATGGGCAAGAGGGCTTTCTTGGAGGTTGGATCATAGGGGCCAGGAGGCAAGCTGGGCCAAAGAGCTATGGAGTGGGGCCCTGAGGCCAAGACCAGCTGGGGGATCCAGGACAGGGACCTGGCTTGGGGGAGATACCAAGTAGAAACCCAAAGGGGAGGATGTGGGGTTGAACAAGGCTCAGCTAAAGGGAAGAAGCTGAGCCAAGGTCAAGGACTCATTCTGATGCTCACTGCTCTTCCTTGCTTTTGCACAGTGCTCAGAACCACTAGTTCGGCCATCAGCCTTCAAGCCTGTTGTACCCAAGAATTTCCATTCCATGCAGAATTTGTGTCCCCCACAGACCAATGGGACCCCTGAGGGACGACAGGGCCCTGGTGGCCTCAAGGGTGGACTGGAAAAGTCTCGGACCATGACCCCAGCAGGCGGAAGTGGGGGCGGCCTCTCAGACTCAGGCCGGAACTCACTCACAAGCTTGCCCACCTACAGCTCCAGCTACAGCCAGCACCTGGCGCCCCTCAGTGCTTCCACCAGTCACATCAACCGCATCGGCACTGCCAGCTATGGCAGTGGCAGCAGTGGTGGGGGCTCGGGCTACCAGGACCTGGGGACTTCTGACAGTGGGCGGGCCTCCAGCAAGAGTGGGTCATCATCATCCATGGGGCGGCCAAGCCACCTGGGATCTGGGGAGGGTGGAGGTGGAGGCCTGCCATTTGCAGCCTGCTCACCACCCTCGCCCAGTGCACTGATCCAGGAGCTGGAGGAGCGGCTATGGGAGAAGGAGCAGGAGGTGGCAGCTCTGCGGCGCAGTCTGGAGCAGAGCGAGGCAGCTGTGGCCCAGGTGCTGGAGGAAAGGCAGAAGGCATGGGAGCGAGAGCTAGCAGAGCTGCGGCAGGGCTGCAGCGGGAAGCTGCAGCAGGTGGCCCGCCGTGCCCAGCGAGCCCAGCAGGGACTACAGCTGCAAGTGCTGCGGCTGCAGCAGGACAAGAAGCAACTTCAGGAAGAGGCAGCCCGGCTGATGCGGCAGCGGGAAGAGCTAGAGGACAAGGTGGCCGCCTGCCAGAAGGAGCAGGCCGACTTCCTGCCCCGGATGGAGGAAACTAAGTGGGAGGTGCGGGCTGGGGGGCTCTGTCCTTTCCCCTCTGTCTCCCCTTCCTCTGACCCTCTGGAGAACCTCAGAGCAGTAGCCTACCACTATTCAAAGGGTGAGAGAAAGGAATAGAGGGACCAGATTGACTTTGGAGGTCTATTAGGACATGAAACTGTCCCTGGGCTGATGTCAGATGAACCCTGTATGTCCTGAGTCCAGCAGGGAGGCCGGTGTGTTATCCTTGCTTGGTCTGATGAAGGGCTGAGCCTGAGTCCTGGGGAAGCTTGGTGGCCCTGGTGTTGGATATGGGGATTGGGTTGGGGTGAGCAGAACTCTGCCTTTATCCTGGCTTCTTCTCCTACCTGCCCTTGCCCAGGTGTGCCAGAAGGCCGGGGAGATTTCCCTTCTGAAGCAGCAGCTGAAGGACTCTCAGGCTGATGTATCCCAGAAGCTGAGTGAGATTGTGGGTCTGCGCTCACAGCTGCGGGAGGGCCGGGCCTCACTGCGGGAGAAGGAGGAGCAGCTGCTCAGCCTGAGGGACTCCTTTGGCAGCAAACAGGCCAGCCTGGAGTTGGGTGAAGGTGAGCTGCCTGCCACGTGCCTCAAGCCTGCGCTGACCCCCGTGGACCCTGCCGAACCACAGGAGGCACTGGCCACCTGCGAAAGTGATGAGGCCAAGATGCGCCGTCAGGCTGGGGTGGCAGCTGCTGCCTCCTTAGTTTCCATGGATGGGGAGGTGGATGCTGGAGGGGAGAATGGGACACGGGCCCTAAGGCGGGAGGTGGGGCGGCTGCAGGCTGAGCTGGCAGCAGAGCGGAGAGCCCGGGAGCGCCAGGGCGCCAGCTTTGCAGAGGAGCGCCGCGTTTGGCTGGAGGAGAAAGAGAAGGTCATTGAGTATCAGAAGCAGCTGCAATTGAGTTATGTGGAGATGTACCAGCGCAACCAGCAGCTGGAACGGAGGCTGCGGGAGCGTGGGGCAGCAGGGGGTGCAAGCACTCCTACCCCACAACATGGTGAGGAGAAGAAGGCCTGGACCCCTTCCCGCCTTGAACGCATTGAGTCCACAGAAATCTGATCCTCCACCTGGGCACGTGGCCTTCTGACAAGTGCCCTGTCTCAAGGCCAGAGTCCCCAGTCTCCCCTCCCTTCCATTTCCCTTCCCAATGTGCCCCATGTCCCCAGACCAAAGAGGTTCTTAGAGCAGCTGTGACAAGGCTCCTCCCTGCCCCCTCATGCCCTCCCAGTTCCAGTACTGCCCCTGTGGGTAGCCACTCGGACCCTCCTCTTAAGGAGAGAATGGGGAAAGGGCAGAGTGCATAGGGATGAGAGCCCAGGCAGCAGGGAGCATGCCCCCTTTCTGGGCAGCCCCTTGTTGGAGATGGAGGCAGCAGGCCTGCAGTGCCATAAGATGCCCCAGACCCTCAGGGAGTCTGGGCTGCTGTTGTTGGCCACTTGTGTCTAGTGATGCTTTCTGTGCTCACTTCCTAGGCCGTGGAGCCTGAGGGGGCCTGCACGGGTCTGCCAAGGCCAACAGACCCTGGGCTCCTGGCCTCTCTCCTTCCTGTGGTGTTATCCCTCCCTGGGCAGATTGGCAGGACAAGTAGGAGCAGATGGCCTGCCTGTGTGGTTGAGAGGGCTACCTGCCCAGCCCCTCCCCCGTAAGGTCTCTTGGGTTTAGGCCTCAGAACCTGGCCTGGCCCTGAGTGTGTATTCCCTCTGTGTTGGGCTGGAAGCTCAGTGTCCAAGGGAGATCTTTCCTCATGTTCTTGCAAAGGGTCATCTGGAGGTTTCTACCTTCACCCTTCTGGCCAGGATCCTGCAGGGCAAGAGCCCCAGATGCTTGGCTTACCCCACACCCAGGGCCACTGTCGGCTCTAACTACAGCTATTAAGTGCTACCTGCCTCTCAGGCACTCCCCTTGCCCAGCTTCTGAGGTCAGATGAGTGTCTGTGATGTCTTCCTGTGTCTTCCCTCACTCACTTCCCCTAGTTTCCTGCTTTCATGCTCAGAACATCATCTTCCCAGGCTGCCTCTTCCCCAGAGTCTCACTTTTCTTCTAGTAGAAAATTCTGCTTGATCTTTGGTGCACTGCCCACTTCCCAGCTCCACTGGCCCAAGTCCGAGGCCCTTGTTTTGGGGTGCCAGGAGGGTTGGATGCAATTGCGCTTGAAGAACAAGGCTGACCTAAGAGGAACACTAACCTCTTGGTTCCTTGTCAAGCTCTGAGTTGGCTCAGCATTTGCCCAGGGAGGCCTGGCATGGCCATCAGTAGGAGTTGGGACAGCCAATGTCATTTCCTTCTCTGGTGGCTCTCTCAGAATCTAACTCCCCAAGATAGGAAGGGAACTTGTAATTTCCCTTCTAAGAAAGCAAATTTCTAATTCACCAGCAATAAAAATCAGAGGAGGCTTGGCCCTCAGCCCTTGTATTTCTCTCTTTCACTCTTCTACCCCCAAGAGTTTGGGGGCAGGGTAGAGAGAGCTGGCAACTACTGTGATCAAGTCCCCTAGTCCCTGACCAGCCTCCTCCCATGACTGGTGACTGTTTAATGAGCTGTGCATCCCCCACAAAAACAGGAGTGCCCTTCTATGTGGCCTCTAACCCTCTGCACAGCCTTTTCTGGAGGGTCCTCACCAGCTCTTTGAGCTACATGTGAGGCCACCCTGGCAACCACTGCCCATCCCACTCACCTCTCACTGTACCTGCCCCAGAACCTGGGCCTGGGCCACAGGGGCTGGGAAAAGAAGGCATTAGTAGGGGGAAAATAAATAAATAAATATATATATATATATATATATATATATATATATATATATATATATATATATATATCTCAGACTCAGCTTTGGGATGTCCAACCACAAAATAAATTATATATAAATATATATAAATATATATCTCTACCATATGTGATGGAAAGACTTTTGTTTTCCTTTCCCAAAGAAATAAAATGGAGAAAGCCTCTTGAATGGCATTCTTGTGGCCTGCT
Source organism: Ictidomys tridecemlineatus (assembly GCF_052094955.1). Lineage (NCBI taxonomy): Eukaryota > Metazoa > Chordata > Mammalia > Rodentia > Sciuridae > Ictidomys > Ictidomys tridecemlineatus. Next base: position 172,526,943 of record NC_135481.1, read on the forward strand.
TGTGTCTGCAGGTGTGGGAGGTGAGGCCTGGAGGGTGGGGAAATGGGGAGGACAGAGCTGGAGTAAACATTTCCCAGAGGAGGAGGCACGAGACTATAGAGTTGCTCACCGGACCATGCCAGGATGTTGGCCCAAAGCCCAGACTTCTCCACATTGTCCAAGAGGAGTCATAGTTCCATGATTTTGCCCAGTGGGGCTTTCTCTTCAGCTAAGACTGTCATTTATAAAGGGTTTCAAAGTAGCCTTCAGATTCTGGACACCAGGCTGCTGGTCAGAAGGTAGGCAATGCAGGTTGCAAGCTGTAGCCTTCAGTCACTTGATCCATCTTACGGTGATTGGTGATGGTTGAGGGCATTGAAATGAAAGCTAAAAGGCTAGGAATATAACTCAGTGATAGAGCACTCGCCTAGCATGCATGAAGCCCTGGTGTTTGATTCCCCAACACACATGGTGCACACACACATAAGTTGAAGGCTGAGAACAGATTTGCAGTTAATGGCAAAAGGTACCCAAGCATGTGGTATAGCAGTAAGCTATCCTTTTATAATTCCTTCTGTCCTCAGAGAACCCACAATTGAGTTGGGTGGCACATACCTGTAATCCCAGCAACTCAGGAGGCTGATGCAGGAATCATAAGTCTGAGGCCAGCCTCAGCAACTTAACAAGATCCCATCTCAAACAAAACAAAACAAAACAACAAACAAAAAAATTTTAAAAGGGCTTGGAATGTAGATTAGTGGTAAAGCAGCCCTGGTTTAATCTCCATATTATTTAAAAAAAAAGAAAAGGAATGCATTTTGTTATATGTAATACAACCTGACTTACAGGACTTCAATAAGTGGTTTATTTTTTTCTCATCAGACAAGAAGTATGGATGTGGGTATCACAGATGGAAGTGGAGGTTCATCCATCATGGTGGACCTACACTTTTCTTCTTCCCACTCTCCCATTCTAACTTATTGTTTCTTCCTTGCCACAAGGTGGCTGCCCAAACCCAAGCTTTAGTTTTGCCTTCGCAGAACATTGTCAACACCCTTCCCTTTAAATCTTGTTGGCCAGAAATGAGTCACATGCTCCTCCCACTTTAAGGGAGACTGGGAAATTGAGTTTTGGCAAAGGCGCTTGGGACTGGCACAATTGCCCTGGAGCAATTATGGATCACTCCCTGGGGATGGACTTCCTCCCGTTTGGATTCTGCTGCCAAAGCCAGAGTTGTAATCAGCAGCTAACAGTTTTCCTTGGTTTGATCTGTTGAAAGAATGCCCCCTAAGCAGTGGTGCCAGTAGTCTGAGTTCCCAAATGTTCACACCCAGGCAAAGCTCAGGAGTTGGGATGCCATGCTTGCTCCTCCTTGCAAGGTTATGTCTTCTCTACATTTGTTTTGTCTCCCTTGCAAGTTGGTGCCCTGGAGGGAGCATGCTTTCTCATATCTCTTTCACAGCACTTAAGATGACTGAATCAGTAGCTCGGGCACTGATAAGATACAAAGAACCTGATCAGCTGCTCTCAAGTGCCCTCGAGAATGGCAGTCTGGGGCCAGGCCCTCCTGACAAGTAGAGGCTTGGTAGAGTTTCTTTCTTGCCTAAGATTTGTGCCCAAATCGATTCAGGTATGAGACCCTTATTAAGGGAAGTGTAATATCACCTGGGTTCAAGTTTTAGCTATTCAACAGCTCGTCTCTCCATCACTAAGTCTTCTCTTGAGAGCACTTTGCAGATACATTTCTATTATAAATGCCCTATTACCCTCATTGTACAGATGAGACACTAAGAGAGTTTACGTGAATTCCCCAAGGCCATAAAACCCTGAACGAGGTCCTGAGAGTCGAAACTGATTATGCGGCTCAATTACTTCCAGAGCGATTCATTCGGGGAAGTATTTTCCCTCTGCAGGTCTTAGATTCCCTCATTCTCCTCCTCAAAAACCTCCAGTGAAAAATGTCCTTGGAAAACGCTAACAGAGGTTTTAGAGCCTGTGCCGCACCCGTCGCTCGTGCAGCAGGCGGAAGTAGCGGGCAATTGGCCGGAAGTTGGGATGTGAGGCCGAGTGCTGTCGGAGGAGTTAGTGTGTTGCTGCGGCGGGCGGGCTTCAGAGTCTGGTGTTGCGCTGCCCGCCTTCGCCAGGTTCAGGTGAGTGGTGGCGGTAGCCCGGGAAGATGTCACGGCGGCCGCTCCGTGTGCCTGCGACCGACTTCGCTTTCGGCTGTGCCTCCTGCCCTTCAGGTCCGCCCAGGGCTTGCGTCAGTCGAGGCCCTGGTCAGCGCTTCCCGGCCAATGCGCGGACGACTCTCAGAGGATCTCCTCTGGAGAGAACCTCGGCGACCCTCGCCACTCCGGAGTTCTTTGACCTTGGGCAGGAGACCGCAACCTTGATTCCCCTCTCCCCGGTGAAATGGAGATTCCAGCAGTACGTGCCTCCCAGAGCTGTTGTGAGAATGTAGTGAGACCTTTTGGCGTGCCTTTCATCCTCACTTGGAGATAGCAGGTTCAGGGTGGGGCCTGAAATTCTTTTTCTAACCAGCTTCCAGCAGACCACGCTTGGATTAGCCAGGCCTTAGAGTATTTTGCTTAGAACTTGATTGGGGTGGGGTGAGTCTTAAGTACCAGTTTGATATATGCCTTTTTCCCATTTTAGCAGAGAGTTTCTGGCTGTGCAAGCCTAATTCAGAGTAGTATTGTTGTCCCTCCCTCTTTTCTTTCCAGGGACGGGAAATAATTGATCTTTTTTTTGTGTGCATATCATGACAAAGGCTCTCTGACCTGACTGAGCAGGTACCCGTATACCAGGTGCAAACCTTGGGCTTCTCAGGTGGCACTTCATTGCTTACTCAGTGTAGACCGATTGACAGTGTTTCATCCTGTGGAGATCATAGCTCAATGCTTTAGTATCAACAGTGCCTGGTGTTTTTGTGCTCCAATCATGTTTTCTGCAGTTTGGGCACACTGTTAAGTAGTAACAGCTGGCTTTGCACTTAATAGCCCTGAATGGCCTTGAGCAGTCCCGTGAATGATTTACTCCTGCCTGGTGGACCAAAATAAAATATGAAAACACTGCTGTATCATACAGCTGAGAGAGTGAGTCCTGAATAATGCAAGACTGATATTCGTTTGTCTGTGTGGTTTTCTTTTCTGTTTAGTGTTGTTTTTTTTTTCTGATTTCTGACAAGGCCTTGCCATTCATCATGTAAATAATCAAGTTTGATATAAAAGAATTTTGAAGTTCCTCATTTGCCTGACTAAAAAGCATAAGCAAAACATTGCAAATTGGAAAACCAGGTAAGACCAAGCATGCACTAACAGTAATAGGTACTCAGGCCATTTACTTGGGAATTTTCTTTCATGACTTTGTGGATACTTCTTTTTACGTGCCTTGATTTCCTCTTTTCTCTGGTGGACACAAATGTCTGTTCCCTGTTGTTATATGGAGAGATTTCTTTTCTTTCTTTCTTTCTTTTTCTTTTTTTGAAAAGTCCATTCATAAAACTTTTATTCCACTTACATGAGGAGAGAGTTTCTAAAAATAGGGTCTTATGAAATTCTTTGAAAGAAGTGACTCTGACAAGATCATCTGCAGCTTTGTCAGACTATCTCTACCCACACCCTTCTTGCCATTCTGATAGAAGAGTAGTGGTATCTTAGAAGGCCAGGGAGGGCTATAAAAGGCAAAAAGGTTTCACAATGATTTGATGTGCTAATGTCTCTCCTATAAGCACTAGAACTAGAACAAAAAGGAGGGGATGGGTTGCTAGACTTGATTTTGATTTGGCTTATCTTAGTGGATGATACTTAACCTTAACCTAGACACCTTCTTCACACTAACTCTTAACCTTCTTTGTACTAGTAGACCCTTCTCTTGTAGGCCTTGCTCTTGAATGAAAACAGAAGTGCAGAAAATTCTGGCTCAGTTAATATCCTCCTTAACAGCTGAGTATCTTTACTGTCTACCTGTAAGCCCTGACTGGGAGCTTTTAAAGCTTTGGAGGCTCTCAGCAGTAGGATTCACCTAGAGAAAGTTAATTCTTTGCTTTTTGGTTGCTCAACAAATTATTTGCTGAGACAAAAATGGGGTTGGTGGCTGGAAATGTAGCTCAGTGGTAGAATATGTCTTTTTGCTTTTTGGTTGCTCAACAAATTATTTGCTGAGACAAAAATGGGGTTGGTGGCTGGGAATGTAGCTCAGTGGTAGAATATGTCCCTAACATGCGTGAAGCCCTGGATTCAATTTCTAGCACTAGGGGAAAAAAAATTTTTTTAAAGGTGATGGTGGTGGCATTGGAGTATTCATTATTTATGGTGATTTTATTGGTACTTAGGAAGATCTTTTCCTTTCTAGGAAAAGAATGAGAATTGATGGACTGGGGTTGTGGTTCAGCAGTATAATGCTCGCCTAGCACATGTGAGGTGCTGGCTTTGATCCTCAGCACCACATAAAAATAAATAAATAAATAAAATAAAGGTATTGTGTTCAACTACAATTTAAAAAAATATATTTAAAAAAAATAATGAGAACTGAGGGGTAAGATCTGGCAACTGGTAAACTGTATATGCTGAGAGTGTCATATATTTAATCTACAGTTAGCTTGGCTGCCTTCTTCTACCTGGCTCCCTTTTTCTAACTTCTCGACCATAGTTTAAAATGAAGCTCTTTGGCCTTGCTCAGACTTGTACCTGGAAGATGGAAAGGTAAGATTCCTCACCCTTGTAAAATCACATCATTCAGGGTGGTTTGGGCAGTGCCTTTTGGAAATGTCAGGGTCTAAGGGTCTCTAACGATCCACTCTAATTCAGTATGACTCCTAAAGAAGAGATGAGGGGCTGGGGTTGTAGCTCAGTGGTAGAGCACTTGCCTAGCATGTCTGAGGCACTGGGTTCGATTCTCAGCACTACATATAAATAAATGAATAAAATAAATGTCTAGCAACATCTAAAAAAATATTTTTAAAAAAAAGGAGATGAAGCCGCATACAGTGGCATACACCTGTAATTCCAGTGACTCAGGAGGCTGAGGAAAGAGGATTGCAAATTTGGGGCCAGTCTTGGCAATTTTGCAAGATCCTATTTAAAAACAACAACAACAAAAAACACTAAAAGGGCTGGGGTAAAATGCCCTAATACTGGGAAAAAAGACTTTTTTAGGTGATGGCACTCATTTGTGTAATTATTCACTCTGTTGAATATTTGTGTGTACTTGTGTCTGTCACAAACATACCATGCAAACCAGCCTCTTCCTACTGGATGGACATTTGACTTGTTTTCAGTTTTTATATGGATATTTTGTTAAAAATCAAAAAGAGAAAGTTTTTTTTTTTTTTAAAGTTATGTCTGTGAAGGCTCTCTGAAGAATTCAGATGAGATGAAGGACTATAGATTTATGTGTATAACTTTTAGTTTTATACTGTGTTGGACTAAATTTAAATTCCAGGTCTCAAGCAGGTTTTCTTAAAGGCCCTGTTCTGTCAACTAGAGCGTTCTATTACCTGTTTTGTCTTTTATTTCCTTCATGCCTATGCTACCCTGTTGAGATTCTTAGTGACTATTTTAAGGCATATAAATCCTCTTTTTTTTTTTTTTTCCCCTGGTGGTGCTGGAGATTGAACTCAGTTCCTCACGTATGCTAAGCATGTGCTTTATCACTGAGCTACATCCCCAATCCTTTTTATTTTTTGAAACAGGGTCTTGCTAAGTTGCTTAAGGCTACTCTTAGTTGCTGAGACTGGGTTTGAACTCATGATCCTCCTGCCTCAGCCTCCTGAGTTGCTGGGATTATAGGCATGCACCACCACCCCAGCACCTATGGACCATTTTTGCCTACCAAGAGATTCAACCTAGAGTCAGATGCTATAGATTCAGATTTGGCAATCTACCTCTTGAAGTCCCAAATTCTGCTTGAAGAAGCCATAGTACTGCAAACAACAACAAAACAAAACAAAGCCCAAACCAAACCAATAAAACAGCAGCCAACTGTATAAAGATGTACTGTGAAAGATTTCTGCTATAGTTCACAAAGAAAGAAATTAAATACATTCCTGCCACCAAAAGAACCCTGTGTAGTTTGCCTACCATAATAGCCACTGGCCTGCCTTATAGTTGTGGTTCTTATGCTATGGGCTCTGGAAGAAAGGACCTGACAGCAGAATTGGGCAGACATTTCAGAAAGTCATTCTGACCCCCTGAGAGCCCTTGTGGAATTTTCTGCAACCCTTGTGGAATAGCCTTATGTGCTCCATGAGTTGGCAGCTCAGATCTCAGTTTTTGCTTATTAGGCTTTGGCACCTAAATGGAAAGAAAGAATAACTATTAAGGAAAGCAAGAGTATGGCAGAGTCAGTTTCATAGCCTCTATGATTTCTGCCATAGAAGAAAAATGAAAATTGTACTGTTTACAGGCAGAGTAAGGATATAATCAGCACTTGATTCAGTACTTGTCTCAGTAGAAGCGTTGCTAATCTGCCTTCATCATAGGAAAGCTGCACTGCTCCCCCACATGGTAGCCAGGTAGTATGGTAAAATGATGTTCATTTTTTTTTCTTTTTTAGTAGTACTGGGGATTGAACCCAGGGCCTCACACAGTTAGGGAAGTGCTCTGCCATTGAATCACTCCTAGCTCAACATGAATTTCTGAATATACTTCCTGGTTGAACAACTACTTTGCACTAGTGATTCAGATTCTCTTACAAGCCCCCTGGTGCTTAGCACAGTGGCCCATGGATTGAAGGTTTGAAGCCAGCCTGAACAATGTAGTGAGACCCTGTCTCAAAAAGGGCTGGAGATGTAGCACAGTGGTAGAGTACTCCTTGATTCAGACTCTAGAACTAAAAAAATCCTTCTGGAGATAACAGTCACCATCTGAAAGGTATAGGCATAGTGTTAGAATAACAGAATTTTGTAACTAAAAGTTTGTATTATAAGAATTGGGAGTGTTATTTTGTGTATAAGTTAAATCTTTTACCAAATCCCACTTTTTCCTTTATGCATGGCAGTTTTTATAAACTTTCTGTTCTCCAAGTATGATCTTTCTGTATTGATATTAAAGAGATGGAATGATTGCTTACTTTCACTCAGCTTTCTATTGAGTATTAGTAGAGCACCTGTCTTCTCTAGTTGTCACTGCTTCTCTTCTGAAAGGAAGAAAGTGTGGACTGAACAGCAGTCTAGGAACTACTCTGTGGTACCCTGGGTTTGGGGTTTTTCTCTGCCTTTATACAAGGTACACAATTTATCTTTGATAGCATTCTGTTTTGTTGTTTGGGCATTCACTAGCAGTAGACTAACTTGAGTGGATAACAGTGTGGTTTGACTCTATTTCTTATAATGTATAAATTTTGGTTATGTGATAGGTGGAAGCCACTCATTCTTCATCTACCCTTTTTTCAGTATCTGGCACCAATTCGGGCTGAGTCATTTGTGAACCGTGACTCTTGTGATATGCCGAAGATTCCAGGCAGTTTCTGTGGAACATCTCCCCGTCCAGCTGTAATCAAGCATCATATAAACAAGAAATTGTTTGGTCAAACCTGTGAGGACTGTGCTCTGACTGCCAAAAAGATCAGTACTGACATCAGAATGGCAGCTACTCTCAAATTATTAAAACCTTTAAAATATCAAGCATTTCGCGATTCTTTTGCCTACAGTGCCACCCAAAGTGTGGCATATTGGAATATGGGAAGCAATATACGACATAGGGGAAAGGCCCCTCCTGAGCGTAGTAGTTCCTGCCATCCTGCCAGAAAAGTTAAGAACGTTGGTAGTGGTACCTTTTCTCAGAGGGTCTTCACAATCAGCAGTGCCTTTCTGGGTTTGGAATTCAGCAAAGCTTCTACCTCTAAAGCCAGGAAGTTGCAGCTGGACTCACCCAGGACTATGAAAATTGATGAAGAGGATGTAGAAGTTTTTGATTCCTTTGAAGGCACCCGAGTTTTCCTACAGCTAAGGCCAGAATACCAGCTTCACAGCTATAACAGATCTGAGACTTGTCAGCCCCTCTCTGTTTCAGAAGGCGAACTAATTTTGCACAAAGTCACAGTTTATCAAAGTAACCTTCAACCTCAAATCATTGCTGATTATTTCTGTAAGCTGAGCTCTTTGCCTACAGAACAGCATCCTGTTTTGCTGACAAGTACCAGCTTTGCTCTGCTCTGCCAATTGAGTGTGAAAAATATACAAGTCTTTGATATTCCAGATCTAATCAGTATTTTGAAAGCCTTTGTTAGTTTAGGAATTCCTCACTCTCATTCAATGCTAGATGTGTATGAAACCAGGTTTTGTCAACAGGTATGGGAGATGAGTCTGAATCAGCTTCTCTTGGTGGCTGATCTCTGGCGGTGCTTAGGTCTCAGAGTACCTCAGTTTTTAAAAATTTTTTTTAGTTACCTTAATTTGCACTGGAAAGATCTATCCTTGTCCCAGCTGATTCACTTAATTTATATTATAGGTGAAAGTCGACAGGTGCCTCAGGACCTAATGCAAAAACTGGAATTATTGATCCTTAAGTATATAGATTTGATCAACTTAGAGGAGGTTGGTACAATCTGTTTGGGATTCTTTAAGTCAAGTAGTAGTCTCTCTGAATTTGTAATGCGGAAACTTGGAGATTTGGCTTGTGCTGACATGGAGCATCTGAGTAGTCATGCCTTAGTGCATATTCTTAAAATGTTCAGATTCACTCATGTGGATCATGTAAATTTCATGAAGCGCTTTGGAGAGATAGCTCCTCAGCGAATTCCTTCCCTGGGGGTTCAGGGTGTTATGCACCTGACTCTTGCCTGCTCAGCTTTACACTTTCTGGATGAAGGAGTAATGAATGCCGTGGCTGCTTCTTTGCCTCCTAGAGTAGTGCACTGTCGCAGTAAAGATATTGCCAAAATTCTGTGGTCATTTGGAACTCTGAATTATAAGCCACCCAACACAGAAGAATTTTATTCTAGCCTGATCAATGAAATTCACAGAAAGATGCCTGAATTCAACCAATATCCAGAACACCTGCCCACCTGCCTGCTGGGTCTGGCATTTTCGGAGTACTTTCCAATAGAGCTTATTGATTTTGCTTTGAGTCCAGGGTTTGTCAAGCTAGCTCAGGAGAGAAGTAAATTTGAACTCACCAAGGAACTGTACACTCTTGATGGTACAGTTGGTGTTGAGTGTCCAGATTATAGAGGCAGTCGTCTTAGTTCTTACCTTCAGCAAGAGGCATCTGCTAAGCTTTGGAATTTAGCAAGGAAAGATATGAACTCAAAGCCTGAATTCCTAGAAGCTCTCTCTTTACTTGAGACCATGTTGGGAGGCCCCCAGTACATCAAGCACCATATGATTTTGCCTCATACTCGGTCTTCTGACTTAGAGGTCCAGCTTGACATTAACATGAAGCCATTACCATTTAATAAAGAAGCCATACCAGCTGATGATGTAGCCAAATTAAAGCTTAAGCATGTAGGAGTCAGCCTTACAGATAATTTGATGAATCAGTTGCTGAAAGGGAAAGCAAGAGGGCATTTCCAGGAGAACAGTGAGTCAGAGACTTTGCAGCAGCCTGTAAAGTCAGAGAAAGAATCCTTGGGGAATTTTCTTTCAAATATGGCAGGTAGATTGGGAGCTGTGGAGATGACTGGCCTGCATCCCTCAGCCCATGTGCAGGCCCCACCAGTGAAGCTGGCTATTCAGTTGACGAACAGGAACCAATATTGCTATGGTTCCAGGGATCTGCTTGGACTGCACAATATGAAGAGGCGGCAGCTGGTTCGGCTTGGGTACCATGTGGTAGAATTATCCTACTGGGAATGGCTCCCACTACTAAAACGAACTCGTTTAGAGAAGCTGGCTTTCCTCCATGAGAAAGTGTTCACTTCTGTTCTCTAAAGGGCTTTCATGGGTATTTTTACTCTAAACTGTTGGTGTACACAGGTTGAGCATCCCTAATTTGAAAATCCAAAACGTTCCAGAATCTGGAACTTTGAATACCACCATGACCATTCACTTTGGATTTTAGACTTTTGGATTAGGGATATTCAAATGGTAGTCTATGCAGATATTTCTTAATCTGAAGCAACTCAAAGTCTTTCTTGTCTCAAGCTTTTTTTTTTTTTTTTTTTTTTTTTTTAATTAGGAACTGAGCCAGAGGCTCCACATTCTGACCCTTTTTTTTGTTGTTGTTTTGAGACAGGGTCTTGCTAAGTTGCTTAGGACCTCTCTAAGTTGATGAGGCTAGCTTTAAACTTGCTATTTTCCTGCCTCAGCCTCCCCAGCCACTGGGAATACGGGTGTGCGCTGCTGCGCCCAACCTGGTCCCGAGCATTTTGAATAAAATCATACTCAATTTATAGAGCAAAATAATTATAAAAGCCAGAATGTAAATTTAGTAATAAAATAATCTGTTGAAGAGAATTAATCATGGTGTTATCTGTTACAGATTGAGCTAATATATGTTAACTGTGAATTAATTGTGACCTGTAGCAGTAATAAGTTATTGCTAATTTGTGCATATTACTCTTAGTAAGTAATAAACATTTTAAAATGTCCATGGTCTAGTAATTCCTATTGCAGTTTTTATTTCCTTCTTTCTTTTTTTTTTAATATTTTTTAGTTGTAGGTGGATACAATACCTTTATTTTATTTTTGTATGGTGCACAGGATTGAACCCAGTGCCTCAAGCATGCCTGGCGAGTGCGCTATATCTGAGCCACAACCCCAGCCCTCCTCTTGCACTTTGTTTACTAGCCTTATGTCTCAATTATTTTAAGCTTTTAGAATAAAAATTTAGGTATTGTGTAAAGCCAATTTTTATAAAAGTAGTTATCATATTCTTTGTTTTAAAGAAGAATCACAGCTTTACTTACATTTCAGGACTTTACCTCTGTGTGTGTTCTTCACAGTCTAAAATAAAAGTTCTCATTTTTGTTTAGATTTGATTGGTTATCCTTAGTTGCTTGTTCTTCCAATTTCAGAATTGGAGTTAATATCTTCTTCTTAGCTCCCTATTCCACATTTCTACACTTCTTGCATAAACTCTTCTCTCCAGGCCTCCCATGTTTTCTTCTTAAAATTGGACCTAGAAAAATAGAATTATATAAGAGCCTAAGAGGCCAGTAGTTCCCAAATCTGATGAATGTTTTTCATGGCAAGTAGCCCAGATGGGAAGAAAATGAGTTACCTTTCAAATCAGGTAGTCCCATGGACAGGTTTTGTTGATTCCTTTTTGCTTATACTAGAGTCACCAATATAGAGATTTTCTGTGTAAATAACAATATAAGTAATTTTAGTAAACAGTTGGGGTCTGTGAAAATTTCTTTCAAAAGGGATCACTCTGGACTACAGATGTAGTTCAGTGGTAGATTGCTTGCCTACCATATATGAGGTTTGATTCCCCCACACTACAAAAGAAAGAGGGATCCCTCCTCCTATTGTTAAGGTCTCTCTCTCACTTCTTCAGAGAAGATTTCTCACTCTGTCCAACAGCACTTCAGTCTTTTTTTCATTTTTTTTTTTTCCATATTGATGATTCAACCCAGGGGCATTTTACCACTGAGCTATATCCCCAGCCCTTGTTATTTTTGAGACAGGGCCTCAGTTACTGAGGCTGGCCTCAAACTTGGGATGCTCCTATTTCAGCTTCCCAAGTAGTTGGATCATAGGCATGTGCCCTCATACCTAGTTCCATTGGCCTTTGATCGTGATCTGTCAAACATGCTATTTTGCTTCATTCAGTTATTAGCTCACATTGTTTTTTGTTGTTATTATTGTTTGGATCCTTTAGAATTTTCTGTATGTCAGCTCATGTTGTCTGAACATAGAGACAGCTTTATGTTTCTCTTTCCACTTTGGATTTCTTTTTCTTGCCTGATTGCTTTGGCAAGAACTTCTAGTAAGATAAAGAATAGAATTGGTGAAAGTAGGTATCCTTATTGTTCCTTGAATGCTTTCAATCTTTCACCAATTTTTTTTTAATATTTATTTTTTAGCTTTAAGTGGACACAGTATCTTTATTTTATTTTTTATGTAGTGCTGAGGATCAAACCCAGTGCCTCACGCATGCCAGGCGAGCACGCTACTACTTGAGCCACATCCCCAGCTCCAATCTTTCACCAATTATGATGTTTGTTGTGGGTTTTTTCATAAACCCTTTATAATGTTGAGGGAGTTCCTTTTATTTTTTGTTCCTACTTTTCTGAGTCTCTAATAAATTATTTTAGTTTGTGACCCAAATAGTACATGTGATCTATCTCTCTCTCTCTCTTTCTCCTTGAAGTACTGTGGGTTGAATTCAGACTCTCAGATTCTCTATCACTAAACTATATCCCCAGTACTTGTTATTCTATTTTGAGACAGGTTCTTGCTAGGTTGCCCAGGCTGGCATTGAGCTTGTGATCCTCCTACCTCAGCTTCCCGAGTAGCTGGGATTACAGGTGTGTGTCTCTGCACTGGGTGGAACATTTCTTATACTTAAAATAATTCATTGTTTTGCTGAAGTTTGGGCTTTTTCTTTTTGTGTGTGTATATGTGTGTGTGAACAGGGAGTGTCTGAGGATTGAATCCACAGATGCTTTACCACTGAGCTACATCCCTAGTCCTTTTTTTTTTTAATATTTATTTTTTTAGGTGTAGATGGACACAACACAATGCCTTTATTTTTATTTGGTGCTGAGGATCGAACCCAGGTCCCGCCCGTGCTAGGCAAGCACTGTACCGCTGAGCCACAATCCCAGCCCCCATCTCTAGTCCTTTTTATTTTGAGATACAGAATTGCTGAATTGCTAAGGCTGACCTTGAATTTGGGATCCTCCTGCCTCAGTCTCCCATGTTGCTGGGATTATAGGTGTGTGTCACCATTCCCGGCTGAAGTTCAGGTTTAAGTGAACCGTTTTTATTTGTTAAATCTGGCGACCCTAAAGCATAGTATCAAGACAAGTTTTATTTGGGTGGGGTGGTGGTGGTGGTGGTGGTGCACAGAATAGACTTGAATGAATGATTGCATTTGTTAAAAATGGAGTACTATAATTGGAGATAGTTGAAAATTCAGGAGGGAGATAAGACTCGAAGTTAGGTCCTGGAGGAAAGGGACCGGATTAAGGTCAGGTTGATTGTAGAGCCTGGCCACCTCACCTGAGATCCCATAGAATTTCCCTGACATTGTTATTAAGGCAATTCATTGTATATCTTGTTTTGAGTCTGAATCTTTTAAAAGAAAAACATGTCCATTTGTGCCTCATTTTGATGCTGTGGTTTGCTTAAGAGTAAAAACTGTATGCATGGGCTAAGGGTATAACTTAGTAGTAGTGTGCTTGCCTAATATGCATGGACACAGAAATGTCCATTTGTGCTGAGCATAGTGCCTCAAACATAAACCCTTAAAGGTGACTTAGGTACATGTGATATAAAATTTCAGGCATCTTTTAGATCCCTGCCTGTGTTCTAGTTCTCTCACTGGTAGGCAACAGTCTTTCAGTTTAACCAACTCTAAGAAAAATGCATTTAAGTCAAACTTCATGGATGGACAAGTGACTCAATTTAGAAATTATGAGAAGTATTATGTGTCTTTAAAAGCTGAAGTGCCTAATTTATAAAATTGCTCACTGTGTTAGTATTCCACCCACTCTATAAAGTTAAATGCTTTTCTCTTATTTGACAGGTAATCTTTTTTCCCCCTCTGTATCCTGTTTGAGCTTAGTCTTTAAAAATATGTGTATCTACCAGAATTATTTTCCATTTCTTTTGCGTGAAACTAAAAATCAGATTGTATAATTCAGCTATGGTAACTTTTTTGTAGGCTAAAGGAAGGTGGATGCTTAAATTTTCAAGAAGTGTCATGGTCACCTTATTCTCTTCCAAATTACCCCTCCATTCTTTCCCACCCCCAGGTTCTGAACTACAACAACAACAACAAAAGGTTTGCTTCATTTCTTTAAGCTCCAGGGCATCACAGACAACAACCTTCAGGACGGAGTGACCAACTTGTCCCAGTTTGCCTGGGACTCTCCCAGCACTGAAAGTCACACATTTTGATAATCCCTTCGGTCCTGGGTAGACCAATACAGTTGGGCAGTTGACTTCTGACTCCTTTCTTGTTCTTTCCCTTACATTTTCCCTTCCTGAGCCTGAGTACAGAGAGGCAGGGAAGAAAGGTTTGTCCCATCTGGACATCCAGTGGCTATCAGCTGCCAAGAAATACCCAGAGCAAATATTTTATGATCAGCCCTCCCTGATACCATCTGGAGACCTCAGAAATCCAGTGCATGTGTTTAACTATTTATAACAACTTTGTGTGTGTGTGTGTGTGTGTGTGTGTTTTGGGTACTTGGGATTGTACCCGGAGTGCTTAATCCCTGAGCTACATCCCCAGCACTGTTTATTTTTTATTTTGAGACAGGGTCTTGCTAGGTTGCATAGGTCCTTGCTAAGTTGCTGAGACTGCCCTCAAACCTATGATCCTTCTGCCTCGGCCTCCTGAGTGCTGGGATTATAGGCATGGCTACCACACTTGGTTAGTATTTAGAAGAATTTTAAACCCAAAAGAGGAGAAAAAATCCCCCAACGTATCCCTCTAGTCTAGTAGAGTATGACATGTTTAAACTTCTGCATGCCCACCATTACCTCCCAAACTATTCATGTACACATAATCCTAGATACAGATTTTTTACAAATATATAGTTGTAATACTCCCATAAACTTTCACTTGTGGGCAACCAACTGTGTGTGATAGGTTGAGACAGCTGTCTTTCATTTTAGCCAGCTCTAAGGATAATGTGAATAAGTCAAACATTTTATATGGATGAGTAAATAATTGAATTTAAAGATTTGTGTTCTTTTTCTTTGTTTTATGTATACTTTTACATTTTTTTAAATAGTCACAGTTATCATTTAAATGACATGAATGATAATATCACTCAAATTTGTTTCTTACAATGTGAACAGTGGGCTTAACTGATGTCTTAAGGGACTTAGATATGAGTGAAGAACTTCAGGATTTCTGTGGTAATAACAGTACTTTGGGGTTGAGGGTGTATTGCATTGGTAGAGTGCTTGCCTACCATTTGTGAGGCCCTAGGTTCTATTCCCAGCACTACCCAATAAATAAACAAAAAAGTATTTGACTTTATAAAATAAATGACTTTTTTTTTTTTCTTAGTAGTACTGGTCATTGAACCCAGGGATGTTCTACTACTGAGCCACATTCCAGTCCTCTTTATTTTGAGACAGGTTCTTGCTGAGTAGCTTAGGGCCTCCCTGAGTTGCTGAGGCTAGTTTAAAACATGTGATCCTCCTGCCTTAGCCTTTTTCCAGTCACTAGAATTGCAAGGGTGCACCACCATGCCCAGCCAATAAATGACTTCTTAATGGGTAGCACAAGGGGTCCTTGTGGTGCTTGAACTGTTTTGTTATCTTGACTATGGTATTGATTACACAAATCTACACATGGAATAAAATTGCATAGAACTGAAGACGTAGGCCTGCACAAATGAATGCATATAAAACTGGTGAAATCTAAGTAAGATCAGTAGATTGTTATTGTAAGTTTTCTAGTCATGCTGTTGTATTATAACTATGTAAGAATTACCACCAGGAAAAACTGTGTAAAAGATACTCTGTTTCTTACAACTTAACCTACAATTATCTTGAAAGGTTTAATTAAATATCTTTTAAATAATCAGTTTCTTAGTAGCTTTGAAATCCTTGTGAAATGCTCAGTAGTTCAAAAAAGAATATCCCTCTAAAAAGGGGAGAAAATGTCAAAGAAAAATTGAGGCTACTAGCTTATTTCTAAGTAGTTTATACCTTGGTATCTTTAGGAAGCCATTTACAAAGATAATCACTCCTATAATACAGAAAAGATAGTGAGAACACATCAGCCAGAGGAAAGGGAAACCAATTGAAGGATGAATTGCTTCTAAGTGGTTCAAAATTGTTACATCATCTAGGAGGTTAATGGCAGGCTTTTCATTAGTGTCATTTTTCTTCCTTATTATAAGCCTTCTATGACTTCCCTCTGACCAGTAACTTTCAAACATTTTTTTTTTTTTTAACAACAACCCTTAGTAAGAAATGCCTTTTATTCCTGGCATAGTGACACATGCCTGTGATTCCAGCTACTTTCGAGATGAGGCAAAAGAACATAAGTTTGAAACCAGCTTGGGCAACCTAGTAAGACCCTGTCTCCAAAAGGACTGAGTATGAAACTCAGTGGTAGAACACTTGCCTCTCATGTGCAGGGCCCTGGGTTCAATCCCTAGTACTACCAAAAAATCAAAATGCTTTACATCAAAACCTTGAATGAATGAGTGTACATGGATATATAACTGAAAAAGTTTTACAAGACAGTATGTTCACCTTTACATTAGTGCATACTGATATTTCCTTTCTATTCTACTTAATTAAAAAATTACTGGTTATATCTCACTAATTGGAGCTCTTGGTCTTGAGTTTGGAGAAACACTACTTCATTCTACCAGATGAAGTTGTCTAAGCCCCTTCGTATATTCAATGCTTTCCCTGCCTCCTATTCCAGCCTGTAGCTAAGTGGTGTATATTCAAACCTGGCATGCTGATATGGCTGTAGTCCTAGCTGCTTGAAGGATAAGGTGGGATGCTTGTTTGAGTCCACCAAACTCGATACCAACCTGGGCAACATAGTAAGACCTTGTCTCAAAATGAACAAATGACAATGTCAATGGCATATGTAGCACTTCCTAACCCTACTTTACACCATTCCTCCTTTAGGTCTTGATTCTTACTGGTCCCTCTCTGTAGGGCTTTTCCCTTTCTGTTCCTGTTCTCTCCTGACTTTTATAATTGAGCATATATAGTTAATTGTACCATTAATATGTAGTACTTGTCTCTCTTCATAGTTGTTCCTGAAGCCATGTGTCCTAGTCATCCTTAGTTCAAGTGTTACTTTTATGACTCCATCCCTGAGTTCTGGGTATATTTTTGGCTGGTATTTTTCATTTTTTTTTTTTTTTAAATCAAGAGCCACAATAGCTGGGCACAATGGTAAACGCCTGTAATCCCAGTGGCTTAGGAGGCTGAGGCCAGAGGATCACAAATTCAGAGCTAGCCTTAGCAACTTAGAGAGACTTTGTCTCAAAATTAAAAAACAAAACAAAAAAAGACTGAGGAGTGACTCAGTAGTTAAGGACCCCTGGGTTCAATCCCTGGTACCAAGAAGAAGGTGGAGGGGAAGCACAATAAAGAACGTTTTACATGGATTTGCATATATTTGTACAAACCTGAAATAGGTTTCATGATGTAAGACCCATTCACTATGCATTTTAAAATATATGTTGGGCCTTCCTTCCTTCCTTCCTTTTTTTTTCTTTTATCTTCTTTCACTGAGAATCAAACCCAATGCCTCACACATGCTAGGCAAGCGCTCTACCACTGAGCTACAACCCCAGTCCTCCCTATGCATTTTGATATTTTGTATTTTACATTTTTTCTTCAATCTGCAACTTGATTTCAAAAATCACAAGTTGAAACGCATTGAGTTAGTCCATTCTTCCCCATTCTCAATGTAGTTTGCAAAAAGTTGTCATAAACCTTTATATTCTATAATCTGTTAGGAAGAGGTGTGGATTGCCCCAAGACAGAACCGCTCATTTCATTTTTCCTTACTTCCCCCAACAGGAAGACAGAGAATATTGTAGTTGGTTGGTTTTGTTACTGGGGATAGAACCCAGCAGCACTTACCATTGAACTATATCTCCAGCCTTTTTATTTTCATTTTATTTTAAGAAAGGTTCTTAGTAAGTTTTTGAGGCTGTCCTTGAATTTACAATCCTCTTGCCTCAGCCTCCGGAGTCCACTAGGACTAATGTGTGCATCACCATGCCCAGCTGTAGTAATTTTTTAATACTAAAAATTTATAAAAAACATAAGTAATAGGGAAGGGGATAAATACACTTTTAGTCATATACAGTTGAATGCTGCAAAGAAGTTAAAATGAATCAACTTGGTAAAAAAATTTCAAAATAAAAAACTTTAAAAATAGTAATGCTTAATGGAAAAGCAAGTTGTAAGATGACAGGCACAGTAGAATATCCTTAAGATACATTAAAATACAATTATGATGCATACATGCGTACCTACATGATTTGAATAACAACTTTAAATAGATAGAGCTTACTTGGTAAAAAATTTTGATTTTTACACTGAAATCAGACAAAAACATGGCAAAATATTAACACTTGCTAAAGCTAGTCGTGGGTTCAAGAGTTATAGTCTGTAATCCTTTTTTACCTGAAGTGATTTGTAATATAAAATTTCTAATAAATATTGACTTCTATTTTATCTGCTAACAAATGCGTACTACTGTCTTACTATACCATTGTTATATGGCTCCAAGCTACTTCTCTGAACTGCAAGGCACGTTAGTCATGATCTGAGGTCCCCAGTTTATATTCAGGCCAGTCTTCCTTGTACCACATTTGGAAAAAGAGGCTATATTTTCTGTTTTACTGGACAGTATTTGCAATGAATTAAGGTTACATGACCATGTCCTCAGCAGAGCTTGGGAGGTAGTCTTCCTGAGTGAGGCTCTTTCTTTGCCTTTTTGTATGTTGATTTCCCCGCCTCCACCCCTTGAATTAAGCATTAGGGTAGGAGGCACTTGACATTGAAAGATCAGGGTATAGAAACCCAGAGAGATGATAAGGTCATACCAGTTAAAGATCTTGATAGCAATAAGTCCTGTAGGATCCTAGTGTAGGCACCAAAATTTCTCAAAGAAACAGAATAATTTGTAAGATTGTTTTTCTTTTTTTAGTACTGGGGATGAACTCAAGGGTGCTTTGTCACTGAGCTATGTCCCCAACCATTTTTTTATTTTTTTAAATTTTGAGATGGGGACTTAAAGTTGCAGAGGGTCTTGTCAAGTTGCTGAGGCTAGCCTCAAACCTGTGATGCTGTTGCCTCAGCCTCCAGAATTGCTGGGATTACAGGCATTTGCCACCACATCCAGCTTTGTTGTTGTTTCTGGTGGAGGGCGCATACTGGAGATTGAACCCAGGGGCATTTAATCACTGAGCCACATCCTCAATCCTTTTTAAAAAAATTTGTTTCCAATTTTGAGATAAGTTGTTACTAAGTTGTCGAGGCAGACCTCAAACTTGGACTCCTCTGCCTTAATCTTCTAAGTAGCTGTAAAGGCATGTGCCACCATGCCTAGCTTATTTTTAAAAAAGTGTCTGCCACTCTTGTGCCATAATGGAACAATCACTTGTTTCAATTTGCATATTTCCATTCGATGTCCAGTCCTGATTTGTTTTCAGTTACTTCTCCCTGCAATTATTATTGTTAGATCTTATATTTTAGAGCAGTTTTAGGTTCATAGAAAAATTAAGCAGATAATACATATACCTTCTTCCCCTATACAGTTTCCTCTGTTATTAACATTTTATATTGGTGTGGTATATTTGTTATGATTGAGTATGATTGCTACATTATTAACATAAAGAGTAAAGGTTCACTCTTTATGTTACATAATTCTGTGGGTTTTGAAAAATGTGTAGTGTTATGTATTCACCATTACAGGGTAACACAATAGTTTCACCACCTGACCACTTCATTTATCTTTGTACTCAAGTACCTAGCACAGGGTTTGCAAATCTTGTGTGAATGTACAATGACATCCCATCTAAAATTAAATATAAAATAAAATTTAATAGTACTTTTAAAAAAATAATTATTTTATTTATTTATTATGTGGCACTAAGGATTGAACCCAGTGCCTCACACATGCTAAACAAGGACTCTGTCACTGAGCTACAGTCCCAACCCTCACAGTACTTTTGAAGAGCAGTCTGCCACAATCAAATAGAACCTATTCTGGGAATAAAGGCATAGTTTAAAGTTAGAAAAATGAGTTAATAGATAAGATAAATAATAAAACAATATAGAGAAAAATCAGAATTCAGAGCATATTACTGATCTTCAGAAAACATTTAGAATGCTTTATTAACATAAAAAGAATATTTCAATCTAACAATCAGCTTTATGTTTAAAGAGGCATTTTCTAATGGGAACAAGGATGGCAACTATATTTTTTTTGTGTGTGTGTAACTCTGTAAGTTCTAGCTAATCCATACAATGAGAGACTGTAATAAGAGTTACCATTTTTGAGAAGAGAACTCTAATTAATATTGAGCAGATGGCATTGCAAAAGCCCCAAGAAAACCAACTGAAAATTTATTAAGTTCAGTTAGTTTAGTAAATACATGATAAAGATAACCAGAGTGAAAAACCTTTCCTATATGTATAGAAATAATTGGTTAGAAAAATCAATGGGATAAGCATATCCTATTTATGAATAGGAACCTTAACAAGAAAATATGTAGGATCCATGAAGACAAAAAGTCAAGGGCTGAGGATGTGGCTCAAGCAGTACTGCTCTCACCTGGCATGCGTGCGGCCCGGGTTCGATCCTCAGTACCACATACAAACAAAGATGTTGTGTCCGACAAAAACTAAAAAACAAATATTAAAATTAAGAAAAAAATACAAAAAGTCAAAATTGTACCAAAGGGAAAAAAGGCATAATTTTTATTAAGATTTTAATCTTAATGTTATCATAGTAAAAAGGTTGTAATGACCTAATTGTTCACCAAAAGGTGATGATTTTAAGGTCAATTTCATACTCTGTGACATAAAAGTAAGGCTTTTAATCAAAGAAAAATTTGAGGGAGAGGCCACAGGTTTTATTCTGAGCTTTCTAGCAGCCAAAGTAAAGAAGGCATATAATCCATAGTCATATCATAAAATACTGAGTTGCTTGATAAAAACAATTATTGTAGTACTGAGACATAAAAGAAAATTTTCTCCTGGTCTCAAAGAGTGGGTATTGTGTAGGGAATGATCATGTTTGTAACCTAACAAAACACCATCTAGGGCCTGGGCTTGTGGCTCAGTGGCAGAGTGCTTGCCTCACACACGTGAGGCATGGTGCTCGATCCTCAGCACCACATAAAAATAAGTAAATGTAATAAAGATTTAAAAAAAAAACACCATCTAACCTTGCAGAGCTGTGTCTTATGAAATTCCTTGCTAATAGATCACATTATGCCAGGGAAGTTTGGTGAAGAGTTGTGGTGAGTTGAGAAGTGTGTAGTGATGTGGTGGCTGGGATGAATGAAGTTGGGTATGGTCTGCTCTGAGGATCATGATGCTCAAGGAAGTTTATGTTTTAGAGACTCAAATTGCTGTTCTCGGTTGATGGGGCCTATGAATCTTCATAGATTGGCTACTGAATTTTTATTAATGTGTTACATCTGTTTTTCTATAGCTGAAAATCCAAACTGCAGCAAAATCTCTCAGGTGGTGATGTGGGATATGATTTGCAGTAGCCAGCAGGTATACCAGGCAGAAGGCCAGAAGTGCCACTTAGGCTGGCACTGAAGAGAATTTACTATGGATGGACTGAACAGTCTGCATGATTATTCCTTGAAATTACATTTTGGTAAGTTCTATTGAGAGTAAGTAGTTGTGTCTACTCAGGCCTTGCTTTCATGGTTGACTGGTAGAGTTGACGACTTCTGAACAAGATGGAAAAGCTCATGAGGTGAGATGCTTATATAGTGGGAAATGAGAGTCAGGACACCAAGATCTGGAAGCAATACTTTATTAGTGGCCACGGCCCAGAGGGATAAATCCCAAAGTCTGAGCCCCAAGCATAGGAGAGCTTTTACTTTTCTACATAAGCAAGTTTTGTGTACATCAAATCAGGAGAGATGGTGTAATTCTATTGGAGGGTACATTTACATTCCTTATATGGGTACAAGCCTGTCAACAAACTAGGGACTTAGCTCATACAGCTTAGGGACTTTTACTGCACCAAGCCTAAAGGGAGATTATTTTGTCCCTATCATTTTGTTTCCTGGTTCTGCTACTGCAGTTATCTTTTAAAGCTACCTGTTAGCTGCTGCAGGCCTCTATGGTTAAATGTCAGTAAGCAGAGCTGGTGTGTGTTAGCATGCAGAACTACCACCTGTCAGTTCTTAAACTGCTAAAGTTTTCATTCTGCTCTACTACACTTAACTAGTAGGCTAGCCTATCTCCATACAGGCAAGAAACTTCCTCTAAAGTACCAGTGTGAAGGATCCATTAAGATTTTCCTTAAAAAACTATTTGAGACCTGTTCCAGCGCAAGTTGGGAAGGACAATCAAGGTTTCCCCATTTGTACATAATAGGGCATAGTCACATTAATTTCAAGTCTAGAAAATTGTTTTTTTAAATCAATTATATCATATCTTGATCCAAGTAACAGAAGAAGAAAGTTGTAAGGCATTAACATCTACTTTTCAGCTACATTACTTCATGGTAAATCCTTCAAGGCAAATGGTGCCCACATAGGCCACAGAGTGCCTAAGGGAAGTTTTGGAATCTGAAACTCAGCTTAACTTCTCCTTGGCCTCAGTTTTTTCATCTGCCCAATAAGGATATCAGTACCCACCTAAGGTTACTGTGAGAATGAAATGAGATAGATGCTACACATTTTGCATTTAACAAAAGGCATGACACGTAGCACTTGGTAAACATCAGCAGTCATTTATGATCATGTTATTGTTTCAGTTTTTTTTAAAGGACATCCAAATTGCAATTCATCAGGAAGAAATTTGGTGTAACCTAAATAAATGAATAGAAGTGCTATGTTCGTGAATTTCATTAAAATGTCATAATAGCTCCCTAAATTGTTCTGTAGATTCAGTATAATCCAATAAAAATCCTAACAGTCTTCTCAATCATGATTGTTTTGTTTCTTTTTCTTTTTCTTTTTGTGTGTGGTACTATGTATTGAAACCCAAGGGTGGTCTATCACTGAACTACATCCCTAGTCCTTTTATTTTTCCATTTTGAGGCAGGCTTTCACTCCCAGGCTGACCTCTTCTTGCCTTAGCCTCCTAAATAGCTAGGATTACAGGTGTTTGCCACCATCCCTGGCAATAATGATGTTTTTAACTCTTCTAATTGTCTTTGTTTTCTTTCTTTCTTAAATATTTTTTTAATTGTTGATGGACCTTTATTTTATTCATTTATTTATACATGGTGCTGAGAATTGAACCCAGTGACTCACACATGTGAGGCAAGTGCTCTACCACTGAGCCACAACCCCAGCCCTAATTGTCTGTTTTAACAGGAAAATATACTTGTATTAACAAATGTTAAATAATAAAGATGCTTAACATTACTGTGATTATTTTCTGTGACCCTTTCCATTCTAAACCTCTGTTCTTTTTCTGAGTTCAAGTCATTTTTGACTGTCCCTTTCCTGTGGGTAGCCTCCTGCAGACTTAACCGACTTTGCCTCTAATGGATCTTTGCACTTCTGTTGGGCCAGAGAACTGTTAGACTTTACCAACTTGTGGATCCTACACTAGAAATTTCTTTCATACTTTTTTATTGGTTAATTTAATTTTTTCCCAGCATCATGTGAAGGACATAAGGAGAGTGAGTATAGTCTGTGAGAGTTATGTGTATATTGAAATTTTTGTTGTTACCCTGTTTCTCTTCTCTTAGGAACTCTTGAAAGTTTAGAACTGCATTTTAACTGGTATGACTAATACCAAGTTTTATTTTTTATTTAAGGCTGTTTCTGATACTTGGAAGCTATCCTTTCAGCCACAAAGATGGTCATAAATCTTTGTCTCCCACAATTTAAACCAAGAATTCACTGCAACAAGGTAAACAAAACAAATACATATACATAGATATACAACACATTTTTCCTGAGTTTTCCCATTTCCTGCCTTGCACATGAGGACATGATTCAGGTTTATTATATTTTCGCCCTTTGATTCCTCCAGAGGGCATTTAGGTGAGCATGGGGCAGGCTTACCTCTGGAATCATAGAGCACCATTATGAGGTAAGCTGTGATTCATTTTGTGGGGGGTTGTCTTCATTGTCTTTTCCCTCTAGAACAGTCAATTTCAGTTCTACCCTTAGTCAAAGCAAAAGTGGAAATTACCCCCCACCCCCATTCTTTTGTTCTTTTGCTATTTTTTTTTATTTTTTATTTTTGGTACTAGGGATTGAATCCAGGGGCACTTTAACACTGAACTAGATTATAGCCCTTTTTATTTTTTTGAATCAGGGTCTCTCTAAGTTGCTGAGGCTGGCCTTGAGTTGTGCAGTCTTCCTGTGTTAGCCTCCCTAATCGCTGGGATTACAGGCCTACACCATCACATCTGGCTCTTTTGCTAATTTCTAATACTGGAAGTAATGTTTTGTATTTGTTGTTTGGATTTCTTGCTATTTATTATTTGAATTAAGCTTCTTCCCTTTTTGTGCAAAGGAAGATATCTATTCACAGCACAAAGCAAGGAATAAGGAAACAGCAAGGAAAAAATTGAACCCCTTCCCTAATTTAGAGTTTCTGCATACAGCATACTGTTTTACATTCCCAAATTATTGGGCTGACTCCTTCAGACAAAAATGCCTTAAAATATCCATTAATTTTAACAAGTATTAGAAATATTAAAAAAGGGAAGAAGTCATCACAAACCCCTACCAAAACCCATTTATTGTTTTAAATGTCCATAGTCTTTTGTGGTCCTTTTTCCTGAATACATTTTTTTTTAAACCAGTGTCATCATTTATAGATTTATAATCAGATTGTTTATTTTGCCTTCCTAGGAAAACTGTTATAATTGGTGGGATTCAAATATAAATTGAGAACTTTAAGGCACATTTTTGTTTTCCTTTAAATCTGCATGTTTTCATCCTCTGAAATAAAAAACCACTAGTATATCTGCCTCCTCACAGAGATGTTATTTTGCAGGAAGTTTTGGGTAGGTTGGGTAGAGTTTTATTACATATATATATATATATATATATATATATTTTATATAATTGGGCTATAGTGCTGAACACAATTGCTGCCTTCAGCCTTTGACTTGGGGGCTGGGGATATGGCTCAAGTGGTAGCGAGCTCGCCTGACATGCGTGCGGCCTGGGTTCGATCCTCAGCACCACATACAAACAGAGATGTTGTGTTCGCCGAAAACTAAAAAAAAAAATAAATAAATAACAGGCAATTTATTAAAAAAAAAAAAACTGGGACAATTTAGTTTAGTAGGGGAAATTTTAAAATGAAGAACTTCACACTTTAGTTTTCTTAGAAATGACAAGTTCTTGCAAAGCAGCATCTTCATTTGAATCAGTATGTCTCATATTTGTCATTAAATCTAGATATCAGCTGATGGTTACGAAGTAGAAAATCTCATCTCTGAAGACCTCACAAAGAGGAGCCGTGGTTTTAGGACAGAGTATTTCATTAAGCCACCAATCTACGTGACAGTCTCCTTTCCCTTTAATGTGGAAATCTGTAGGATTAACATAGACCTCACAGCTGGAGGAGGCCAGAATGTCATTGGCCTGGAAATGTACACATCTGCCTTATCCAGCAGAGCCTCTTGGAATACACCTGAGTGCCAGACCCCAGGCCCAGCTGAGCCATCTGTTCCTGACAAGGAGGCATTCACCTTGGTAGGCAAAGTCTTACTGAAAAACCAGAGCCAAGTGGTGTTCAGCCACAGGGGATTCAAGGCCAGGCCACCCTTTAGCCCAATGGAAATCACACTCCCCTCCCCTGCTGTTATGGCCCAGGAGCTCTGGAATAAAGGGACTCTTTCCCTTAGCCACGTGGCTCATCTAAAGATTGGTATCACCCATGTAACAGGCAGTGGTATTCCTTGCATCAAGCGGTTGGAAGTGTGGGGTCAGCCAGCCAAGACCTGCTCTCAGGAGGTGATAGACAGTGTCCTACTGGTGGCTTCAGAGAATCTGCCTCAGGACTTGGCTTTGCAAACTCCAGCTTTGCCCATGGAGAGTGACTGTGACTCGGGGAGCCAGCCTGAGACCCAACAGGCCCCCTCTAGCCTGCAGGAATTGGCTCAGGCAGTTGGTGATGTGCCCGAGGAGTTCCTGGATCCCATCACCCTGGAGATCATGCCTTGCCCCATGCTGCTACCTTCAGGCAAGGTCATTGACCAGAGCACACTGGAAAAGTGTAACCGCAGTGAAGCTACATGGGGCCGAGTGCCCAGTGACCCTTTTACTGGGGTAGCCTTTACTCCACACTCCCAGCCCCTGCCCCACCCCTCCCTAAAGGCCAGGATTGATCATTTCCTGCTTCAGCACTCCATCCCTGGCTGTCACCTACTTGGGAGAGCTCAGACTACTTTGGCAGTGACCCCTTCTTCCATTGCCCTGCCCTCACGGAAAAGGAAGATAGAGCAGGCTGAGCGGACCCCAGGCAGTAGCTTTGGTGTGAATGCTTCCTGTTTTACTATCACAAATCCTCTGGTCTCACCTACTACCTCAGAGCACACCTCCAAGAAAATGAAAACCACCAGTGAGCTTGGCCTAACGCACATGGACTGCTCAACAGGTAATTTGCTGTCTTGTGTCCATGGCCCAGTGGCCTCCCTGTTCTTCCTGATGACATATGGCACTGTGGCCCTTGGCTCTGTGCTTTGCCAGCTTCAGTTCTTCTGGCTAGGGCCTGACCTTCTTTATGCTCATTTTCATTGGAGAGTTCCTCAGCTTTAGCTGTCTTCAGACCACAGACAATCTGGAGGCCTGGGAGGTTCTCTATTCCAGGCTTCTGTCTCAGTGTTTTGTTCCTTCATCTACTAATGGTCCTGCTTGTGAGTTTCCCTGCCTTGGACTCCCTTGGTGTGCTCTGACCAGGCCAAAAGTTTTTCCTGGCTTGAATCCTCTGGTCAAAACTTCTGGGAAAAGAGACACTAGTCCCTCAAAGCAGACCATGTCTTCCATCTTCTGTCTTTACAGTTCATCATGTATCTTCTAGGATGTTGTTTGAATTTTCACAGAGGAGCTCTGGTGGAAGTGCATTAATATCCTCCCTGCCTTACCTCACCACGAGGTGCCATGAGCACACAGAAAAGCAGAAAATAACTAAGTTGGAGGGTCCTACTTTTAGGAGAGAGAAGTCGTACTGAAGAACAGGTGTCAATAAGTACTTGAACAATTACAGTGTTCTTTAGTATGAAATTTAAGCCTTCTGGCTTCCCACTTCTTCCCCAGGGCATTGCCAGTGATTTCTGGGACCAGGGATGCTGCCCTCTCCTCAGGATAGCAGGCTTAGACTTTCTGCAGCTGAACGGTCAGCCAGCCAGCCAGCCAGCCATGTGATTTTGCTTAAGCTTTGTTTTCCCCATCAATCACCACCACCCTCTTCATGTAGTTATTGGGCTTAGTTTTGGGGCCTTCATTTTGATGAACCCCCGTTCATGTTCATAATGGGCTCTGCATGAAAGACCATTGTGATTTATATGTGTTCCAAATAAGACTGACAAGTAATATACTTAATTCTAGTAAAAGTAGAAGAGACAGATGAAAAAGTATAAATTTTAAAAAGTCTTCTCAGCTTAGGCAGCATGAGCAGAAATTCTAGTGCCTCAATGTAGACATTTATCTTTAGGTCAAAGTGAATGATTTAGAGCAAAAGTTGTTTTAAAACTTAGAAAAAAAGATTAAAGTCTGAGTTTTTTGAACTGCAAAATTGAAACAAAAGATTAGTGATTTGGGACATCTAAGATTAGGTAAGAGTTTTAAAGGTGATTCCATAAATCTTTAGGCTGTTTTATCATTGTGCTATTTTAACTAAGCCTAATTTTAGTACCTTTTGTTTTTACAAAAGCAATGTATTCATGTAGTTTTTAAAAACTGAAAAGCAGATTGTATACACACACAGAGTGAAACAGTCTTACCCTGTCCTTTTGATGGTAAGTTATTTTCTGATCTTTTGCTGCACAGAATAAACCTGGTGCATATGTAATTTTACAACTGCAGCTGTCTCTGTAGGACAGTATCATAGAATTCACATTTCTGGGTTATATTCTTCTGTAGACTTGATAGATATTGCCCAGTTGCCCTCACGACCATTCCACTAGTGATATGAGATTCCTCTTAGCTTTACTAACACATTGTGGAATTGAGGAACTATTATTTATTGAGGAGCTATTATTTTGAAAGGTAAAAAAATGGTATCTTATGATTGCTTTATATCTCTTATTATTAGTGAGCTTGAACATTTCTAATAAAAAAAAAAACTATTTTTGTTTTCTTTTCTGTGAATGGACTGCCCACTTCCTTGCCCATTTTCAATCAGTTGTTGTTGTTTCCCAATTATCTCTAGGAACTTTTTATATTTTATCAAGTTTAGCCCTTTGACCTTAATGTGAGCTAAAAATATATTTTCTCAGTTTGTTGTTTATCTTTGGACAGGCTTTGATATCAGGGATTTTTTTTTACTTCATAAAAAGAATTTGGAAATTTTCCTTTTCTGTATTCTGGAACAATATAATAGTATCAGAATAATCTACTCTTTGCATCTTTGGTAGACTCCCTTTAATGATTAGTGCCTCTTGCTTTTGGAGGAACCTCTTTCTTTGACAGCTTTTTTCCTTATGAAACTCCGTCTGTTTAAATCTTAGTATTCTTTTAATTTCCTGTCTTTTTCTAAAAGGCTATGCTGAGAATGTGCTTAATGGTTACATTTGTGTCTTTGGCATGACCCCAGGAATTCCTGGAAGCATCTGAGGTTCAATGGGATGCAACAAGGTCCTTACATCTCTTGTCTGTTTGTAGAAGTTTCACTGGTGTTGGTCTTGACAGACTTGGTGACACAGAGCCATGTGGACTAGTGGTCCTTGAAGGCCCTAAGTTGATGTCCTATGTCCTACAAACCTGACAAAATATTCCACTCCTGAGTTGGGGAAGTCTTGCAAATTCTGCCAACAGGCTGATACCTGGGGCCTTTCTTGAGCAGCTGTCCCCCAAACCCCTCTTGCCCCGACCCTCATCCTATATCTTGGCTTTCTGATATGACCTAGTCAGAAAGAATAACTAAGGTTAGTTCACTCTGCTTTACTTACCTAGATCATGATCTGGTCAGAGTGACTAAGGTTAGTCCACTCTGCTTTACTTACCAGGAGAAAGAGGACACAACACCTAGAACTCAGGCAAGTATCACTGCCTGGTGTTGAGGGTCCCAGTAGGAGAAGCTGAGGAAGGCAAAGACTAAAGCAGCTGGGGAAGGAAGATGGGAGGAGGGAGAGGGGTACAAACCTGGTATTTGTTAGCTTTGTCCTTTTCTTGGCGCACTCCAGGGAGGCCTTTAGAAAGGCTGCTGCAGTTCCTCATGGAGCCACAAGGTGGCCCCTGCCTGCCCTGCACTTTGTTCAGGATCAGGAAGCTAGAGAGCCCACGGCCTTGAAGTCATGAGGGATGGAGAGGAACTTTCAGGGTTTCCAGGCCTATGACTTCCTGTGTTCTGTCATCAAGAGATAGTAGAAAGGTGGTTTTTTTTGTTTTTTTTGTTTGTTTGTTTGTTTTTTACATTTATGTATGTCTATAGAGTTGAAGGTGCTATTTTGTAGTCCTCAAAGGACTTGTGACTTGTTTTGCTGAACTTCCTCTGAATGTTGTAGTCTCTGCATCTCTCAACAGATCCAGTGTCCCATGAGCAGAAGCTATCGCAAAGCTTGGAAATTGCCTTGATGTCCACCCTTGGTTCCATGCCCTCCTTCACAGCCCGACTGACCAGGGGACAGCTCCAGCACCTGGGCATAAGAGGGAGCAGCACTACTGGGAGGCCAAGCGCCAGCTCGGGTAACCTGGGTCCCTCCCCCCTGTATCTTCCTAGAGCCATAGAATAGGTGGCCCATCCTGTACAGAATGCTAGGCTTGTCCCTGGGGGCTCTATGGACCTGTGTAGCCAGCTCCCTCCTTCCTTAATTCCAACCTGGGGAGAACACTGCTTGTTTGCCTTCTCCAAGAGGAGGTAACGGGCTTCCTGGCAAACTGACCTTCAGAGGGAAGGCCTTCTTCAGTCAGCCCTTAGTCAATCCGTGGACTCATGGCTTAGCTACTCTTTTGCTATGTTTCTTTCTAAGATGTCATGTTAAATATTCTCTCCTGGGGAGTTTTGTTTCTTCTTTTTTATTTTTCTCATTTAGCCAGTCTCCCATATGACATCTGGAGTACTAGGGAGGTTTGGGGCTCCCTTCCCTTCCATGCAGCTCCTACTTCTCCTTGGGATTCAGACCCCCAGTCTCCCTACAGCTGCTCAGCTTCTTTTCATGGGTACCTGCCCTCTAAAGTTCTCCTCCACCCCTCAATCAGCTCATCTGGGCAAAAAGCAGTATATTCTACCTGTGTCAGGCCTTTAACATGAAAGTCAGTGTCCTGACCTTGACATTTCCTTCATTACTCCTCCAGAGTCGTTCTTAGATCAGTCCTCTGTGCCCTGCTTCCCTTGACTGCCACCATGACACCACTCCTGCTGCTTTTCCACCAGCCCTGCAGTAGCCCTGCTGGCTCCCCTCAGTCACCCTTGCTCACTATTTCAGTACCCTCAGAGGAGTTAGAGGTATCTTATTAAAATATAAACAGGATCACTGTGCTTCATTTTTTGTTGTTCTTGTGGTGTTGGTGTTGCTGAGAATTGAATCCAGGGCCTTGTGCATATGAGGAAAGCACTCTACCAACTGCGCTTCATTATTAAAATCCTTCTATGGCACACCATTGAACTTAAAATAGAACCTAGCCTCCTGCTGTCTCTGAAGTCTGCATGCTGTAGCCCTGCCTCCCCTCCTCTCCATCTCATCTGAAGCCACACTGTGGTTCACTCATCTCACTCTGTGTCTTTTCTTTATTTCTTAGTGACTTTTGTTTTCTGTCTCTGAAACTGCCCCTGGGGCTTTAGGCCTTTAAAACCCTTCAATGGAACTTCTCATTGGTGCTAGAGAGAATTGGGGCCTTTTGCTTCCTTTTCTTCATTCCTTCTCCCTGCATTTTTTCTCCCTTCTGTTTTCCCTTCATTCTAGAGATTCTCCAGTAAGGAAGGGAATATTTCAACTCCTTGTGGATTCTTGGCCTGTTTGTTTAGAGGACATACATTGATTCTTTTAGGTTGTTTAATGAAAACACTGGAGGCCAGGCCCTTCTTTCTTGGCCACAGCCTCAGGGATATTGAGGTAGGGCAGCACTCTTTAGACCACCTTGCAATTTGGACTTCCCTGTGAGGTTTGGGGTGCACAGTGCAGGGAGCTGAGGTGCATTTCTTGATGTCTGGTCCCTTTGTGCAGAAGACAGATCCATTCAACATATACTTACTGAATGTGGGCCACATGAAGTGCTTTGCTAGGCCCCAAGAATGGACTGAGGAGAAGCATGAATGTGGGCTTCCAGAGCTAGGGGAGGAAACAGGCATGTGTGAGAACAACTGTAAAAAGCTCCAGAGGCACAGGAGAGGGGCATTCAGGATTGGCTTCCTGAAAGGGGTGTGATCTGAGCCTCATGTCATAAGGACATTTCAAGCAGAGGGAACAGTAAGCACAATGTCAGGAGACCAGCAATAGCAAAATATGCAGAAAAGAACTGATTTGAAGTTGCTGGATCCTAAAGAATGAGAGTGGGTGTGAAGGAGACGAGGCTGCATAGGCCACACAGGGATTGACTCTGCCAGAAGGTGGGGAGCACTCTGAGGAGGTGTAAAGCAGAGGCATGGGAGTCAGGTTGTGTTCTTGTATGGATGGGGGCTGAGAATAGATGTCCAGGAAAAGTCTGGAGGAAAGTGATCCAGGCAGGAAGAGATGTGCCCAGTAGCTGGGATTATAATGATGAAAGTGGATGGAGTCGGGGGAGCTAGGTTTAAGAATTTTCAAAGTAGAACTTTAAGAAGTTTCAAAGTTTGAGATGCTTTGGGGGTCCCCTATGGAGTGGTGGCTAGGAATGGAGAAGTGGACCTGAAGGAAGACAGGTGAGGCCAGCTCCTGCCTCTCCCTAGAGTAGGGGATAAAGAGCAGCTTCTCAGGCAAGGACCTCAGGGAAGGAAGAGCACCACAGGTGCAGCTTGGGGAGGGGGAGGAGTGGCTGGAGCTTCAGGAGGCCCCCTGGGAGGCCTGCCCTAGAGGCCAGGATAGCACAGGATAAGGATTGAGGTGTTGGGAAGGTGACTGAAAGCAAATCTCAGCTGTCCCTCTTGTGACCTCCTAACTGTCCACTTTCTGCTTTTCTCTTTTCTTGTCACATTTCACCTTTTCTTGCAATTAGGAGGATGAGTTTGTACCTGTTCAGGATAGTATACCTTGCTGGGAAACTAGGGTAAGGGCTGGTCCTGTTTGTTGGTCCCGGAGGCCAGT
This sequence comes from Ictidomys tridecemlineatus, assembly GCF_052094955.1. NCBI lineage: Eukaryota > Metazoa > Chordata > Mammalia > Rodentia > Sciuridae > Ictidomys > Ictidomys tridecemlineatus. The sequence goes on from NC_135481.1 coordinate 172,559,090, forward strand.
TCATCTTGAACAGTCACAGGAATCTTGAGATTTGGTCAGAGATTATAGAGAGGAGGCCTGCCAGTTTATCCAGTACCCTGTCACCTCTTCTCCCAGAGTAGAGATGGGCTAAGGAAGGAAAAAGCCAGACTTTCAGAGTGAGCCTGGGCCAAGGAATAGCCTTCCCTAACTCTATCCTGTCTCCTGATTTAGAGCAGCCTGGGAGCATCGCAGGCCCTGAATGTGCCTCCTGCAAAAGAACATTTTCTTCCTACTTCAAAAAGGAGCCCATGTACCAGCTGCCCTGTGGTCACCTCCTATGTCGACCCTGCCTGGCTGAGAAGCAGCGCTCCCTGCCCATGACATGCACAGCCTGCCAGCAGCCAGTTGCCAGCCAGGATGTGCTGCGGGTCCACTTCTGAGTGACCAGCCTCAACCTGAGAAGCACTTGCTGGGAGGAGCAGAGGGGGAGCAGGAACAGAGTCACAGCTTTCCTGTAGTTTGATGGTGGCAGGCACAAAGTGCCTGTTTTTTCTCCAGGGCTTTATCACCTCATAGTGTTGCACAGGGACCGAGTGGGGAAACACTCCACTCCTGCTCAGGTGGCAACAGGATAAAAAAGCCATAGGCTTGGCTGGGAAGGCTGGGGGATGTCCCTACCTTCCTGTGCCTCCCTGCCACTCCCCCACCAGATCCCAGGGCCTGCTGAAGCCAGCCCCACTGGGGCAGGAGTACCCTTGCTGAGGGCTCCCTGAATTGCTTGTCCATACCCTTTTCTAGCAGAGCCTTGTGAGTGGAGCACAATGGACTATGGATAGCAAAGAGGGTCTCAGGGTCATACTGACCATGGTGGGGGCTGTGGAGCTCATGACTCGGCCTCCTCCTTTGACCGGCAGACACTCAGAGCCTTAATAAAGTGATTATTGACGTCTTCCTCCTGGCAGAGTGCCTGTCTCTGTCGTCATATTTCTGTTCCCCACCTGCGTCCACACAAGTGGAACTATCACAGGGCAGCCATGAGTAGTTGCTGCAACCCATTAGGCTGTGATTCTTGTTAACAAGCTGAAAGAACAAAAGCTGGAGTTTTCACACCCACTCAGTTGGGAGAGCCCAAAATGACAGGTTTGCTATTCATTTGCCAGTTGGGAGGGTTGAGTGACCTTCTAGCCAGGTATCAGCATGCACTCAATTGGCTCCTAGGGCTGCTCTTAGAAGCGGGGAAGGCATTATTCTACTTGTGGCTCATTTCAGAAAAAAACACTTGTTTATAGGCTGTATTTGTTTTTTTTTTTCTTTTAAATTTGTTATTCCCACAATTCTGTTTACCATATCACACAGATTCTACTCACCAGAATGTGAGAAAGTACACCATGGTGTTCTCATTCCCTGCTGAGCATATTAAGGAAGGATTGGCCCCACATGCTCCTGTTTTGTTCTTAAGATTAATCGCAGTCCTGTAGACAGGCCTTGGGCTGCTGCCCAGGGCTCCATCCAGACCCTAGAACTTAGAGAGGTGCAGTAGGGCTTAGGGAATCTGCGTATTTTTTTTTTCTTTCTTTTTTTTTTTTCAGTGCAGCTGGGCTTAGGGAATCTGCGCATTTTTAATTTTTCTTTCTTTTTTTTTCAGTGCCAAAGTCTCACACATGCTAGGCAAGCTCTTTATAACTGAGCTAAATCTTCAACCCCCCCCCCTTTTTTTTTTGAGTACTGGGGACTGAATTCAGGAGCACTTGAACACTGAGCCACATCCCCAGCCCTATTTTGTATTTTATTTAGAGACAGGGTCTCAGTAAGTTGCTTAGCACCTCGCCATTGCTAAGTCTGGTTTTGATCTCAAGATCCTCTGGCCTCAGCCTCCTGAGCTGCTGGGATTACAGGTGTGTACCACCATGCCTGGCTCCCTAGCCCCTTTTTTAATTTTTAAAGTTTTGAGACAAGGTCTCAACTAGGTGCCCTGGATGACATCAAACTTACAATCATCCTGCCTCAGCTTCTAGAGTAGCTGGGGGGAATCTGCATTTGAGAGTTCCTAGGATTTTGTCCACAAAGGCGGCTGTAGAGGTAGTCTTCTCCTAAATTCTACTTCCCTCTGATCCTTACCTTGATGCATCCCTCATGTAAGAGTTCAAGGTCATAAGCATGGATGGCAAGCCATGCCCTTGCTGATGAGGCTCTTGTGTGCCCTTTGGACATAAATGTCTATACCACTCCAGGATCTCACCATCCCTTCCATGTGCTGGGTTCCTGGAAAGCCCCAGCAGAGCACTTTGTGGTTGGAGTGTGTGTGTGGGGGGAGGAGGGGTGCTTGCTACCCTCACCCTCTTGGTCTCTGGAACAGCCTACTTCACCAGCAGTAGTTCAAGGTCTTCAGTGCTCTCCACTGAAGATGTTCTCTCTGGGGGATGTCCTGTCTGCCCAGCCCTGGAAACCAACAACTTGGTGTTAGTGGGAGCAGTGCAGAGTACCTGTATGAGGGCAAAGCCTGCTCCCTTCCCTCACCTCAACTCCCCTCCAACAGCTATGCTGGAGGTACTTCTCAGAACAGACCTGTTGCAGGGGCCTGGTGAGCCGCATTTTTTTCTTTCTTTTTTTTTTTTTTTTGCAATGCTGGGGATTGAACTCAGGGTGCTCTACCATCAAGCTATATCCCTGGTCCTTTTCATTTTTTACTTTGAGACAGAGTCCCACTAAGTTGCTCAGGCTGGCCTTGAACTTGAGATCCTTCTTGCCTCAGCCTCCTGAGCCATTGGATTACAGGCATTCACATCACACCTGACTATGATCTGCATTTCTACCAGGTTCTTACTCCCTAGCAGCTCTAGTGGAAAACCAGACATGGGAACCACAGGGGTAGGCAGAACTTGCCTACATCCTTGGAGATATACATACTTTTATCTTAAGCCCACACTTGTTTTGCTTCTTCCTATTGGCCTCCAGCTTAAGGCCACTCAGCTGCTGGATGCCTTTCTATTCCCTAGGAAACTGGTCCTCTGACGCTGGAGTTGCTGTAAATAGGTCTGCAGACAAAGAGACCTGCCCTGGAGGAAACCATCCACAGGCACAAGGCTGCTGCTCAACCTCCTGCCGGTGGCATTGTATGTTGGCCTGACTCTTGATTGTGATGGCCACTAGGGTGGGGATGGGGCTGCTGCAAACTGGCCACCTCCCACAGAGGTCTTGTAGACATACTGGAAATAGGACCTGGTATTGAGCTGGTCTGACCACCACCTCTCACCTCCCTGGCCACCCCTACTGTGGCCTCACCTGGCCTCCCAACCCACTTGCACATGCAGCATATTCCTTTGGGTTCTGGATGGAAAGGGGAGGAGCTGGGTTGGGAATTGGCCAGAGCTGCAGTCTACTATAGTAGTCGATAGTCTGTTAAAATTAATTACAATGTATTTAATTAAAGTAAACATAATTTAAGTCTCAGCTCTTGGGCCCAACAGCCACATTTCAAGTGCTTGATATTCATGTGGCTGGAGGTTACTGTATTGGACAGCACAGATAAAGACATTTCCACCATGACAAGAGTTCTGGATAGTGCTAGGCCAAAGTATGAACTTGGTGGAGTGGCTTGGCTTGCCCCTTACTTCTTATGAACCTGTCAGGAGAAGTACCAGTTCATGAGAATGAGAGAGCAGGAGAGTGATGGAGAGAATTGCATGTTTGAAACTCCTTCCTGCACTGGGCATTGGCCACAGTCTGGGCCTCCACACTACCAACATGAACTCCCTTTTCTTATAAGAGGTGCTCTGCCTGCTACTCTGACAGCCCCAAAGAGTGACAGAATCTCCAGTGTCATAAAGATGAGTGATAAAAGAGCAAGAGACAACCTGGTGGTGGTTGGCAAGCTTTTCCATGAAAGGTTTATACTAATAACAATGTTACCTATAACCATACTTTCGATATACAACCAGACAGGTGTGGTGGTGCATGCCTGTAATCCCAGCAATTTGGGAGGCTGAGACAGGAAGATTTCAAGTTCAACAATTTAGTGAGGCCGTAAGCAACTTAGTGAAACCCTGCCTTAAAATTAAAAACAAAACAAAAAAGGCTGGGGAGGTAGCTTGGTGGCAAAGTGCCCCTGGACTCAATTCTCATTATTGGGGGGTGGGGGGAGACATGACCACACAAACATTTTGTGTTTTCCCTTGCAACACTTCTCTATGAGGAAAAAAGTGAGTTATTGCCAGTGTGGTGGTTCATGCCTGTAATCCCAGGGGCTAGGGAAGCTGAGGCAAGAAGTTCACAAGTTCAAAGCCAGCCTCAGTAATTTAGTGAGGCACTATGCAGCTTAGTTAGACCCTGTCTCAAAATAAAAAATAAAAAGGGCTGGGGATGTGGCCCAGTGGTTAAATGCCCCTGGGTTTAAAACAAAACAAAATATTGCATTTGCCATTTGCTGGGTGTAGTGTTACATGCCTATAATCCCAGCGATTCAGGAGGCTGATACAGAAGGATCACAAATCCAAGGCCAGCCCATCAAATTATTGATGCCCTTATCAAGTTAATGAGAATCTGTTTCAAAATAAAAAATTAAAAAGGTCTGGGGATATAATTCTGTGGTAAAGCATCCCTGGGTTAAATTATCGGTACTACTATTACTACTACTACTAATAAAATATCAATGCATAGAACAAAAAAAATGCATTCATTGGTCAAGTTGGTGCACACTTGTAATCCTAGCTACTTGGAAATTTGAGGCAGGAAGATGGCAAGTTTCAAGGCCAGCCTGGGCAATTTAGCAAGACCCTGCCTCAAAATGATAAAAGGACTGGGGATGTAGCTTAGTGGTACTTGCCTAGCATTTTCAAGGCCCTGGGTTTGATTTTCAGTAACACAAAAGAAAAACAAAAAATCTGTGCATTTAAAAGTTTAAAAGGGGGCCAAGGATGTGACTTAGTGGTGGAGCACTTTCCTAGCAAATGTGACACCCTAGGTTTGACACCCCCCCCCAGTACCAAAATTAAAGAAAAGTTTCTAGTATCAAGCACAATGTCCTGGACTGGTTTTGTTGTTGTTGTTGTTATTGGGGACTGAACCCAGGGGCTCTTAACCACTGTGCCACATCCCAGTCCTTTTTATTTTTTATTTTATTTTATTTTCTCACTAAGGTGCTCAGGATCTCACTAAGCTGCTGAGGCTAGCTTTGAACTTGTGATACTCCTGCCTCAGCCTACCAAGCCACTGGGATTACAGATGTATGCCTCCGAGCCTCACATGAACTATGTTTTATATGTATTTAATCCAGGCAGCTCTGGGATTAAGAGGAAACTGATTCTCAGTTATATGAGGAGCTAATATGACTAGCTCAGGTTCTATTTTGGATGGTTTCCTACAGATCCCATCATTGATCTGGTGGGAAACCAACAATCAAATGACATACAGGAATCTTTTCACTTGTGTCAAAAAATCCACCATGCAGAACCAAGGGCATGGCAGAATGCAGGTATGGAATAGCAACCTCATGACCAGACCACAGCATAACTCTTGAAAATTCAATTGTTACAACACTAGGCACAAAAATAGAAGATGCTTCCCCAAACAAAGGCTAAGCAGAATTAGCTGCATATAAATGGAGAAATATGGCTGAAATGTGAATGGAAAAGTGTCCATCCTGTGCACTTACTGAAAGAGGAAGGCATGGGCAGGATCTTTAGCAAACTGCCAACAGGAAGAGTGGGCTTCAGTATCCTGCTGGGGTGGCCTTTTCATGTTTCAGAGACCCCAGGTATGGAATGTGTGTGGCTGAAGGAGTCTGAAAAAAAAAAAAAAAAACGGATTGGGAAACCATGTGTGAATCAGTATCAGATGAACCCGGTATGGTCCTGGTGGAGTGGAATGGCATGAGGGACAGACAGACTGAGCCAGGAACAGGAAGACATCAAGAATAAGAAGGGTGGGTTGGGGCCACTGTGAACTGGTAAAGAGAACTGGGTTTGAAAAGAAGAAGGGCAAAGCTTCCTTGTGGGGGAGACCCCCCTGACTCTTGGTACCCTTCCCTTGGGCCAGAGCCCAGACATCAGCTCTGACTCAGCTGATGAAATGCAACCCCATGGCTCATTAATTAGGAAGTCTGTAATTAGCCTGTCTCAGAAACTGGGAGCCTCCAGAGAGAACCCCTTTCACCTACCTTCCTCCCTCCCACTCACAGGATGAGCTCAGGCTGGGGGAGCTCTGGCTCCTGGGACTGAGGAGGGGAAGAGGAGCATGAGCAACAGGGGAAATGAGATGCCAGGGCACGTGCTTATGCATGCAATGGCCTCAGTGAGGTGACCTTTTATAATTATGAGATGATGGAAATGACAATAAGCAGTACACATCCTCAGTTTCCTTGGCTGAAAAACCAGGGTATAGGCTTGGGCTCAACCTGGTCAATCTACTCCAGCTCTGTCTGTATAAGACTTAAAAAGTCTTAAGCCCTTTCATTTGTCTCCTTACATTGTACAGCTGCTTGCCCCCTCTTTATTTATTTATTTATTTTTCTTTTCTTGTATTTTTAGGGATTGAACCCAGGGGTGCTTTACCACTGAGCTACAACCCCAGTCTTTTTATTTATTTATTTTTTTATTTTGAGACTCACTAAGTTGCTGAGACTGCCCTGGAACTTGCAACCCTCCTGCCTCAGCCTCCCCAAGTCACTGGGATTGCCAGGTGTGCATCTTCAACGCTCTTTAGAAAAATCTGTCCTGAACCTTAGTTTCCTTTTCTTCTGATTTCACATCACTATGATTATTTTAAATTGGTGGCATATTTTTCCAGTCAGAAATGAACTCTGTTCCTTCTCTTGACCCTGGGTAGATGTGGCTGTTCCAACCAATAGAATATTGGCATAATGGGTCCTTTGTGCTTTCTGAGATTGTTTTAAAATGCCACATCACTTCTTCCTTGTTTTCTGCTGGAACATTCTCTCTCTCTCTCTCTCTCTCTCTCTCTCTCTCTCTCTCTCTCTCTCTCTCTCTCTCTCTCTCTCTCTCTCTCTCTCTGATGGGGTTCTTGCTTTGTTGATGGTCTTGAATTCCTAAGCTCAAGTGAACCTAGGCCTCCTGAGTAGCTGGGACTACAGGCACATGCCACAGAACTCGGCTCTAGAATGTTCATTCCTGAAGACCTGAGCCACAGTGCAAAGCCTTCAAGAGTGAATCCAGCCTGGCATAGTATTGCTTTCCTGTAATCCCAATGATTAGGGAGGCTGAGGCAGGAGGATCACAAGTTCTAGGCCAGCTTGGATAGTACAAGAAGACCAACCTATCTCACAATAAAAGAAGAAGGGGGACTGGAGATATAGCTCAGGGTAGAGTATCCCCTGGATTCAATCCCCAGTACCACCAAAGGGAAAAAATAAAAAATAAAATGTGAATCCAACTATCTCACAACCTCCAAGCTATGAGAAGCCCAAGTCCCACAGAAAGGCCACGGGAAGGCAGGTGCTCCAGTTCATAGTTTCAGTTGAGCCCAGCCTTTGAGGTTACTCCTGCCCAGGTGCCCAGCATGTGAGAGAAGAGGTCTTTGGATGATTTCTGCCCTAGACCACTCACTCTGTCCAGTAGAGCTCCCAGGCATTGTGAAGCAGATAAAAGGTGTCCTTGCTGTGCCCTGACTTTTAGCATCTGTGAGCATAATAAAATGGTGGTGGTTCTGTGTACTGCATTTTGGAGTGGTTTGTTACCCAGCAGCAATAACTGGAACACCACAGCATCCTAGACCACTGCACCTGAGGCGGTAGGGAAGGAGAAGGAGAACAGAAGGGCAAAGTCACATCCCCGTTACAGACAGGGCAGGGAAAAGGCCAGAAATGTCCCTGTGCTAGTCATTTGTATCCCTTCACAGCTGTCTGGCTCCAGGCAGCCAGCACATGGGGAGGAACATGAGGGATGTGATGTTGGGACAAATTCAATTGGTCACGTACTGAAAACCTAGGGTTCGGTCTATTTTGGGGTCCTGTGGATGTAATGATGAAAGGAACACAGTCTAGGAGGGCAGAAAGATGGAAACGTGGGTAAGGCATTTCTAGGGTAACAAATTCATCTGAAGGAAGAGGAAGAGGTTGCTTTTGCTAACAGTAGGGATGTGGGCAGGAAAGATAGAATTCTGGTTCTGATTTTAGAAAATATTTCAGTTGATTCAGAAGCTCCACAAACATCCTTTTCCCCTTGGTAATCTCACCCTGATTTTCTTCAGAGCATTACCCCTTGTGCATCGACTATAGTCAGAGGGAGTTTATTTAGACACTAAAGAGATGGGCACATGGCCCACACCTAGGCAAATAGATAGCAGAACAGGACTCTGGGTGGAGGGATCCTGCTGAAGGCATCCGTAGCAGGCCCTACACCCAGATGGTACACCCAGATTCTTTTCTCTACTACTGGGGGCACCTGTTCCCCAGATGTTGTGTGAGCATTGGTTGTTAATGGCTCATAGCTGGCCTTTCTCCTATCACCTGTCCTCAGCCAATGGCAGCTATCTCATCAAGGGAGATTCCTTCCTCAGATTTTTTGGCCAATGACTGAGTAATACACAAATATATTCCTTAAAAAATCAACCCTCTTGGGGCTGGGGTTGTGGCTCAGCAGTAGAGTGCTCACCTAGCCCATGTGAGGCCCTAGGTTCGATCCTCAGCACCACATAAGAATAAATAAATGAAATAAAGGTATTGTGTCCAACTACAATCGAAAAATAACTATTAAAAAAAAATCAACCCTCTTGCCAGGAATGGTGGTGCACAACTGTAATCTCAGCAACTCAGGAAGCTGTGACAGGAGGATCTCAAATTCAAAGCTGGCCTCAGCAACTCAGCAGCTGTTTCAAAATAAAATAAAAAGGAATGTGGATGTAGCTCACAGATAAAATGCCCATGGGTTCAATCCCTATTTTAAAAAAAAATCAATCTTCTTGCTTCATGGTAGAGAACTCTCTGGCACCTCTTATACTCAAAAACTCCAGTGGGATTATGCTGAGGGTCAACTCAGGTGAGACCACATCTTCACCTGACTTCTTCCCCTGCCCTATCCAGCCTTACCCATTCCCTGTGGGATGAAGACCCTCCAGATCCTTCTTCTGACTTATTCATTTCATATGACAATTCCTGTTACAGCCTGGGTTTATGTTTTGAGCCCCTGCAGCAGCCATCATTTTCAAGCCTAGTTCTCTAGCCTTCCCCTAAACTGTGAGCTCTCCATCATCTTCCAGTACATTCCTTTTGCTCAAATTTCCAAAGCTTGATACAGAATATGAAACCAGGAGCAGAGGGCTGGAGATATAATTTCAACCATGTGAGGGATGTGTGAGATTCTCCAGGTGACACAGTCAGGGACCCCCATGATTCTCTTAAGGACTGTGGGATAAAAGATATCAGGGGGAATAAGAGAGTCAAGCTAGTTCTTCATCTCAGTTAGCAGCCATAGCATAAAATTAGGAGTTAAATAGTGAACTAGTCTTCAAGGCTATGGGAATGAGAGAACATGCCAGGAGGTAAGGAACTGGAAGAGTCAGCTTGGCCTTCTTATGTGGTCAGTAGAAATGCCAGCTCTCAAAATAATCATATTAGACACTTTTCCAGATGGTAAAGGCAATTCTAGGTGGTGAGAGGCGAACACATGTGAGGAATAGTGTTCCTTTACCTTATTAGCATAATAAACCCTCCCCAAGGTAGAGACAAGATGGCAGGAAGACACACAACACATGAAAAGGCATGACAGAGCGCAGGTGTGACTGTAGTCCCACCTGTACCTGTGATGAGATGGAGAGAACAAGCTCCTGTCTTCCCCATAGGTGCATAAAAACTATTCACCTTTGTTCTTTGCCTGAGTCAGCCTGAGCTCCCTGACCCCCAAGTGGTATCCTCCTTCTGGCTCAAATCCTAATACAATTTTGCCTGTACTTAAATATTGTCTAAGTTCTTTTCCACAACTCTGGATCCAAGAACTCAAGGTCAGTGACACAGGAAGGGGCAGAAGACAAGGAGTCTGATGTCTGAATTCTGGTGTGGATCTCAGTGTCCGATGGCAGGTGGAAATGAAGTCCTATGTCACTGGAGTCCTGCGCCTACCGATGGCAGAGTTCTGGCAGAGTTGGATTTGTCACTATGAGACTTCAGGGTTTGAGGGTTTCAAGCTCCAGTGATGCCTAAGACGCAGACAAGAGAGGCTCCTGCCTTGTCTCCATGCCTTAGAGAGCCTGCTCTGATTCACATTAGGGCAAGGACTGGGATAAGTCCCTCCAGAATCTGCACCCTGTGAGCTATGGCTTGCCTAACTTTCCCATGATTGTGTCTAGTGCTGGAGACATCCTCTTCCCTGGTTCTGTTCCCCAGGTTGGGTGCTTCCTCATGCATGCCTGAGCAGTGGAAGAGGGAGGCAGTTCTTGAGGTATATGGGCAGAACTTGATCCTGCAGCCTGGGATGCTTGGGATGGGGACAGAGCAAGGCTATAAGGAGAAGTCAGCCCTCCCAAACTGCCAAGTCCTGCTGCAGAACTCCAAAGGGTATGGGAATTCCAAATAAGGAATTCCAAAACTTGAACTTGGACTTGCAGGTCCTTATGAAAATATACATGTCAAGTTAAGGAGGATAGAATATGTTTTATTTAACATTTTGTTAGTTGACTTATGATTTTTTTTGTACTGTGGATTAAGTCCAGGGGCTAAGGAATACTCTACCACTGAACTACGTCCCTAGCTCTTTCATTTTTTGAGACAGGGTCTCACCTAGTTGCCCAGGATAGCTTTGAACTTGTGATTCCCCTGCCAAGTAGGTAGAATTACAGGTGTGTACCACTGTGCTGGACCCTCTAATTTGGCAAAATTTAGAGTATGATGGAGACCCATTTTCCTTCAGAATGGCAAATCACAACCCTGGGAGAAGTAACTGAAAACTAAGGATGATGATCCCTGTCAGGGCCACTTTGGAATAAGAATGCTAGGTTTAGATCCCAATTGGTGGCCAAACTCAATCAGGGCAACGGACTGGGTGTGAGCTCTGCAGCCAGGTTCCTGCCAAGCCTTCAGAGCTCGGGAGTGAGGGTACTGGGTGGGTTTCTTTCCCCTGAGGAGGAAGAGGATTGGGGAGGGAACCCATTTTGTGACTGCCCCCTTGACATGGGGAGAGACATTTAGACATGAAGAGGGAAGGAATAAGGAATCCTTGGATGACACCCCTGAATCCTAAGCCAGGCCTGGAGCCATTAACCTCTAATTCTAAATCTTAATAAATAAAAAAAAAGTCCTTGTGGGAGGCCAGTGTGGTGGTGCCTGTCTGTAGTACCAGCTACTCCAGAGGCTGAGGCAGGAGGATCCAAAGTTTAGCAGTTGGAGGTCAGACGGGGCAATTTAGGGAGACCCTGTCTCAAAATTAAAAAAAAAAAAAATTAAAAGAGGACTGGGATGTAGCCCACTGGCAGACTAGCTGGAAGCCCAGGGTTCCATCCCAGCACCACTAAATATGAACACTGCACATACATACATACATAGGTAAGGTTCTCAAGGTTTAATGTCAGTTTTTTCTTTTTTGTTTTGTTTTTTTCAGGCAGTGTATGGTTTGACTTCCAGGGCATCCCTGGGCTAGTGACTCAATCTCTCTCTCTCTCTGGTTTCCTGTCTGTGAATGGGGTAAAAAATACTTCTTGCCTCGTGGGGTTTTATGCGATTCAAGGAGGAAAAATGAACAGGGCTGGAACATACTCAGTGCTGGGGCAGACTCTTACAGCCTGAGATTCAGCATACTCTATAGTCTGCGTGTCCTGCATGACGTTCACACACGCTGGCTTGCTTGGATCCTGCTTCTTCACACATTTGCACAGCTGTTTATCTTGCCAGGTGTGTTCTCCTGCTCACTCGACCCAGGAACCTCAGTACCCAAACCACAGACACTGGCGATGCTGGGCAGCATTCTCTGCGCAGTGGCTTCTCTTCTTCCCCTCCACCCGCCCCCTCGCCGCCAAGTCCCTTCGTGGGGTCGTTGGCCTGTGGGCTGAGGTCTGGCAGGTGGGGTAGGACCTCAGCGGTGGCCAGGGTCCAGGATCCCTTGTCCGAGTCCTGGTACCCCAGGCCCCAGGGCCTCGCGGCCACTCTGCGCACGTTTCTCCGCTAGGTGCTCAGCATCGCTCGGCTGGGGAGGGTGCAGGGCCGCAGCGAGTGGGGGAGCTGCGGTCACCTTGGCAGTGAGCGAAGTGGGTCCCTCCCGCCCGCGGCTGATGGCGCTAAGTGATTCCGGGCGCCGCGCTCCCGGTGGCGCCGACCCGCGATCCGGCGGCTCCCGGAGGTACCTGCACAGAACGCCTCACTAGGGCGGCGGGTCAGGCACGGCGTGCGCCAGCGCTGCGCCCCACAATTTGTGGGCGACCCCGGCCGCCGCGCTTCCGCGGGTTTGGTCCCCGAGGCCCTCAAACTTTCTAGTCTCAACTATTGACTAACAGTACCAATCTCCCCGCCCAGGAGACGCCTTTTGTGGCTGCTTTTGGGTGAAGAGGGATGAATGCAGGACTGACTCTTCCCCAGTCCAGCAAAGGAAACATCTGTCCTCATCTACCTGACCCCCCACCCGCAAGGTCAGGGCTCCTGGTCCCTAGGGAATGCAGCAGACCTGGCCACCGGGATCTGCAGCTTTTTGATGAAAATTCCCGAATACAACCAATTCGCCGCTGTACAAGGTTTCAATATAGAAGATTTTACCAAACCTGCATTTCCTTCTTTATTTTGCTTTAAACTTGGGTTATTGTTAAGATTTTTTTTTTTTCCCTTCTCGGCACTGGGGATTGAATCCTGGGGGAGGGGGATTACAGCTGAGCTATTTATGTTTTTTTTAAATATTTGTTTTTTAGTCATAGGCAAACACAATATCTTCATTTTTTATTTTTATGTAGTACTGAGGATCGAACCCAGTAGGCGAGTGCTCTAGCTCTGAGCCAAGACCTCCGCCCATATTTACGTTTTATTTCAAGACAGTGTCTAACTAAATTGCTGTGGCTGACCCCAACGGGAGATCTTTTTGTTTCAGCTTCCTTTTGGATTAGATGCATGCACTATCACTCCCAGCAATGCATATTAACAATTACTAAGGACTTATAACTTCTGATTTCTTTTAACCTTAAAACAATCCACTTAAGAGTGTTGATAAATATTTTGATCTTTTTCCTCCTTCCCACAACCCGATTTTATTTTATGTTTTTCTTCAGTCTATTTGAGATGTGCTCTGAGGACAGATAGCTGTCCTCTTACGTTTCATACCTGTGGGACTGGGGTCCAGCATTTTTCTCAAATATTTATCCCGGCTTAAGGTGCCCTCCTCATTTTAACGCAGAAGTGGTTCTCAGGCTCCTACAACTTTTGCTCTCCTTGGTTTAGGTCTGCACAAATACAGAGCATTTGTGTGCCTCAGTGACCCAGGGTCCTCAGGTAAGACAACTGGAACATGGAAAAAAGAGGAAGTTGTCTATCCGAAAGCAGAACAGTCCACTTGAAAATGAGGCCCACCCTGTCATACTTGTTCTTAGACAACCTGGCCTAAGGATAAAGGAGTATTTTAAAGAATATTCTGAGATTGGGGGTTTCACTGGGAGGCTTGCAACATTTTATTATGAAAGGATCATAGAAAATCTTAACCTTTTATGTGATTCCCATAAGATGTCAGTGAGGTAGGAAGTGGGGTGACTACATCAAGGAAATAAGCTTGGGAAAATGTGTGACTGGCTGTAGGTCACCCAGCAACTCCCTGGAGACCTGAGGTTGATACTCAGGGCTTCTCTCCCTACTACCCTTCCTTCTTGCCATAAGGTATTGAAAACCCCCATGTGGCAAACACTATTAGGAGTGGGGCTACAGTATTGAACATGAAGGATGGAGTTCTGTCTGCTTTGGGGTTTTCATAAAGGCCATACAGACATATAAGTAAAGAGATGGGGGACTGGGAGAGAAAAGATAAATCATGAACAGCAAACTGTCAGTACCATGCGATTTATTAACATAGACCCAAGTGAGAAAATGACAGGTGGGAGTGAGGGATGCTCTAGACAGGAGAGTCAGGGAAGGCTGCTCTTAAGAGAAGTCATTTAAGCCAATCCAGTATTGTGAGGAGAGCAAAGCCCTCTAGGACAAGAAAATGACAAGTTGGGAGTTCCCAAAGCAGGAGTGGCAAGAAGCAGTCAGAGTTGTGACGCATGTGAGAGGTAGGACTGACAAGGGTGAGGGAAGAGAAGGAGCAGGGTGAGTAGGGTGAGGGTCAGGTGTGGGAGGAGCAGCTGGTGGGATGGTGGTTGATGGCAGAGTTGGGGAAGCTTGGGAGATGCAGGGGGCAGCAGAGAATCCAGAGCCCAGTTTGACTATGTTAAGTCTCAGAGGCCCATTGGATATCCATAGGGAGGTGTCATTGGGCAGTTGAGTGACTGCAAGTCTGATAATTGGGAGAGAGGCCCAGGATGGAGATAAGGATTTGGGAATCATCAGCTTATAGAAAGTGTATAAAATCACCTCAAAAAAGAAAAGTAAAGGGATTGGATGACTGAGTCCTGGGATAATGGAACATATAGAAGGAGGAGGCAGAAGAGGACACTGGAAGAAGTGCCTAGTATTAGGAAAGAAAAATCAGGTAAGGGTAGTTTCACTAGAGCCCCACCCCCCAAAAAATGTGTTTTAGAAATGGGCCAGGGTAACCATGTTGAATGCTGCACAAAGAATATGGACAGTGAGGACCTAGTCCTGCCTACCACATCTGGCAGCAAGCTTATGACCTTGCTAAGAAGAGTTTCAGGGGCTGGGGATGTGGCTTAAGCGGTAGTGAGCTCACCTGGCATGTGTGCGGCCCGGGTTCGAGCCTCAGCACCACATTCAAACAAAGATGTTATGTCTGCTGAAAACTAAAAAATAAATATTAAAATTCTCTCTCTCTCGCTCTCTCTCTTTAAAAAGAAAAAAAAGAAGAAGAGTTTCAGTGGGTTGATGTGGGCAGAAATCTCAATTGATGGAGTTGAAGAATATGTTGATTTGTGGATTAGCATGGCAGATGGCCACAGATGAAAAACAAAGGCAATCACTAACTTAAGGGAACACAAAAAGTTGTTCTGAGATAGAAGGGTCATCATATTAACCACATGACTTGTTTCAGAAGGGTGTGATTGCAACCAAACTGGTAGTACTGCTCTAACCTTCATGACATTATTGTATGAAGGAGATGGCGGATAGAGGGTACATGTGATGGGGAGGGGTTAAAGAGCTGTCTTCCCTTCTTAAAAGATATCTGAATCAACATCAGGAATTGAGGCATAGGGAATAGAAGGTTGCAGAAAGCATGGAAAAGTCGTTTTGGGAGGTGTAATTACAAGGGAAGTGTAGTAGGAATGTGGATTTTCTGGGAGGTCCATATGACATGTGAGATGCTATATTTGAAATATCATGAGTCAACAGTAAAGAGACTTTTCCCATTCACTGAAGGCTCTGAGTATTGGGTATTGGGGGAAGCAGGCTCTCTGGCATCTATTTGTACTTAGGAGGAGTTTGGGGTCTTCAATGGGGTCTGGTGTGTGAGATCAGTCTAAGAATGATGACCCCGACAGGCATGGCTGATGGAAACAGGGATGTCCTGGCCAGTGCCAGGGCTTGTGCCCCTCAGTCAGTTTGGCTTCATGTGTTTTCAGATGGTAACCTGAACCCAAAAGGCAGAGTGGGTAAGGTATGGGGCAAGGCACACACGACCTTGGCCTGTCTTACAACCCATAGAGCCTCAGACAATGGCTTATAACCCAGCTTGTTTCCAGCCACAGGTGGAATGAAAATGTTCTTCCCGGGGTGACTTAGAAAACTGCTCTGTCTGGAAAAATTTTTTTGTGTTTTTAAGAAGGCCATTAATGATACAATACTACTATTAATTAACTGCACAATGGCACAAGCACTTTTTTTTTCAAACTTTTGCATATTAAATATTCAGTGCCCACAACAACACTGTGCAGTGGCTACTGCTCTTCTTACTTTACACTGGAGGAAAGTGAGGCACAGAGAAGTCAGTGACCTGCCCAAATCAGGATGCTCCAGTGCTTTCCCATGTCCTTGAGATAAGAACTGCTCAGCACTTCCTCTTGAAGTCTCTTCAAGACCCTAAGGGGTCATTTCTGATGGCGGGTGTGGGAAACACCCTCATGGCTATACTTAGCAGGGAAGAGGACTCCACACCACCGCCTGGAGTTTACTTGAAGTCCCCCAGTGCTTAAAGAAGCAGCCAAGAGCCTGTGGGGGCTGGGAGAGCTGGGGAGTGTACATAGCCTGAGACGCATGGTGGCCATCTTGGGCCCAAGACCAGGGCAGCAGGCAGCACTCCAGTGGCCTGGGGGAAGGGAGGCCTCAACCCCTTTATATCTGCCAGCCTGAGAT
This sequence comes from Ictidomys tridecemlineatus, assembly GCF_052094955.1. Taxonomy (NCBI): domain Eukaryota; kingdom Metazoa; phylum Chordata; class Mammalia; order Rodentia; family Sciuridae; genus Ictidomys; species Ictidomys tridecemlineatus. Next base: position 172,575,426 of record NC_135481.1, read on the forward strand.
TAGGAACACAAAGTTCTCTTCCTAGGCTGGGTCCATTGGTGTGGTTCCTTTCCCTTCACTGGAGGCCCAGAGTTCTTAGGATCCCACTTCCACCCTGGCCTGACATGGAACTTGCCCTAGGGTCTTGATGGGGGTTGGAACAGGAGGCTGTCAGTTCCCATGGGGCTCTCCTTGCACCTGTGGACCTTACAGACTCTGGAGTTCTTGCTCCCCACAGTAGCTCCCCAACCCATGTTCCTGATTGGGAGGACTGTGATGGGGGACATGTCACCAAGTTGCCACCAAGGCCCACAGTCTCAGGGTCTTAGTCCCTTTACCTTGCTCTGTAGAGTCTTGGTGTGGTAGGAGTGTCCAGAGCTTCCACCAGAAGATTGCCACCCACACTATCACCAAGAGAACAATGCCCTGTGTTCTGTAACCTTCCCTTGACTCCATGACTGTGGCTGCCTTGCTCAAGAGGTTGAAGATAGGAATTCCCTTTCCCAAGTCCTCTAACCTGGCCACCATTGCTCTGTTGTTCCCAGGAATTTGTCCTTTTGCAGGGATAATGTGATTATCCCCTGCATCACCACTCCTGTCTGGAGCCTTACCCTGCTCCAAGCAAACCAGCCCCTTGGGCCTCTCTTCCCCCTCTATAAGGGCTGTGTTAAGTGGAAGGGGTCTTTTGACCCCCAGTCTCCTCTGGGCAATCAGAGTGCTCAGATGGTCTCTGGGTAACCCCCAGTTTGTCCCTCTCCCAGAGACTAGAGAGTTGTATTCACAGTTGCGGCAGCTCCTGTCACACTATGGCCAATGACATTCCAGTGGCCTGCCTCCCTCCTCCACCATCTTCTGCACTGAGTCCCACGTGTGTCCCTAGACACATGAATCACTGCTGATGGCTTGGGACCTGGTTGCTGAGGGCTCCTGGGGAGCCACTGGGGAGGGGGGATGGCAGTCACGTCACCTCTGAAGGAACACCTGCGGACATAAATAGGCAGCCTGCCAAGGCAGCAGCACACAGCCAGCCCAGCAGCTCTACACACTGCTGTACTGCGAGCACCAGGATGCCCGACACCATGCTGCCCGCCTGCTTCCTCGGCCTGCTGGCCTTCACCTCTGCTTGCTACTTCCAGAACTGCCCGAGGGGTGGCAAGAGGGCCATGTCCGACCTGGAGCTGAGACAGGTAGCACCATGGCCCATCTCAGGGCTGCTGGGAGTGGGCAGTCCCCAGGACTGGTAGGGGCTAGGAAGGAGGGAATCCTTGGGAGAAGCCAGTCTTAAGGGGAGAGACAAGGCTGGGCAGAAGGGCCATCAGGCTAGGTCAGAAGGGACCAGGCTGCTGGGCAAGTTGGGAAGAGCAGAAGGGGCTGTTGGACATAGACCCTAACTAGACAAGGAATGTAGGAAAGAGATGCTTCCCCAGTAACTGCGCTTGGGGCTGGATCAGGAAGAATGTGGTGGGGAGGTCTCTGAGCCTGTGGGGTTCTCTCATCCAGACTAGCTGGAGGATCAGAGGCTCTGTCCCACCTGCAATCCCAGGCCTTCCCCACCCAGTACCAGCTGTTCGCAGCCACAGGTGGTTGACCCCACACACAGATGGCCATTGATCTGAGCTGGCCTGAGCAGGAGGACCACCCAAGCATCCTGTAAGGAAGTTCTGCTTGGTGTCTAGCCCAATTCTCTAGTGTTGTGTGTTCAGCAGATTCCTTTCTATTCCAGTTGTGGCAGAGCTGATGGAAATTTGATATCCATACTCAATTCTACCCAGGTCACAGGAGGCTCCATGTTGGACTGTAGAATAAGCGAGGCTGGGCAGATGGTTTTTCTCCTTTTGAGGAATCAGGTGTCCCTGCCCTCCTTTAGAGCTCACACCCCTGACACCCACCTAACTGGCCATAATTTGGTGACCAGAGAGTTGCCCCTATTGAGTGTTAGTGGTGGGTTGCAAGGGCAAGGCCAGAAAATGGGATGAAGGGCCAGGATGTGCTCTGGATGATCCAGAGGGTCACAAGGCATAAGGACCAAGCTTGAGTAATGGGGCAGGAGGAAGGTCTGGAATGAGGATGGAGTGGGCAGATGACTAAGGGGTGCACAACTGCAATGACCCAGAGCTGAAGAGTAAGATGACCTGCTCCTATAGCCCCTCCAATAACTGCAGGGGAGGATGCTGAGGGCTATTACTGAGAGCTGTCTCCAGTCCACGGAAAACCTGAGTTTAGTAGACTGCTCACAAGCTCTTGACCAGTGTCAGGCACAGACAGCACCCCGGTACCTGCAGCTCCCATGGTATCACGCACACTCCCAATCCCTGGACCCCAGAATCTGCCTCTTGGGGTCCTCCACCATCCTCACCGGTTGCCCCCTCCCGCTCACCCTCTCGGTTCCCCGCAGTGCCTCCCCTGCGGCCCCGAGGGCAAAGGTCGCTGCTTTGGGCCCAGCATCTGCTGCGGGGACGAGCTGGGCTGCTTCGTGGGCACAGCTGAGGCGCTGCGCTGCCAGGAGGAGAACTACCTGCCGTCGCCCTGCCAGTCGGGCCAGAAGCCCTGCGGGAGCGGGGGCCGGTGCGCGGCCGCTGGCATCTGCTGCAACGAAGGTGCGCGCTTTCAGGAGGCAGGCGGGGAGGGTCCGGGGACGGGGGGACACTGAGGTCGAGGCCCCTGATCTGTGCCCAGCCCCGGGGAGCCCGCGCTCACACTGTTCTTTTCCGCAGAGAGCTGTGTGAGCGACCCAGAGTGCCGCGAGGGCTTTCGCCGCGGAGCCCGCGCCAGCGACCGGAACAACGCCACGCAGCTGGACCGGCCCACGGGGGCCCTGCTGCTGCGGCTGCTGCAGCTGGCGGGGGCGCCCGAGCCCGCCGAGCCCATGGAGCTGGCCAAGCCCAGCGCGGACTGAGCCCATCCCTCCCGCCGCCCTGCCCCCGCCCTCCCGCGACAGCCCCTGTGGCACCGAAAATAAATCTTTGTAAATGCACTCGAGTGTCTGTCTCAGTCTCTGGGCCCGGGAGGAAAGAGGAAAATGGGTGTGGCGCGGACCCCGGTTCCGACCCAGTCAGTTCCTGCCCCGCGGTCGAGGGCAGATCCTCCCCAAAGAAGGGAGAGATGCTATAGAGGAAGCGATCCTGGAAACCAAAGAGGGAAATGTAAAAACAGAGGACAGGGCCACCTAGGGGAAGGCGGAGGGAAAAGTCCAGAGGCAAAGGATGACCCTGGAGATGGTGGGCTGGGGATTCTCCAACTGGGACAAAGAAGTCAAGGCAGGCAGGGAGAAGACGTGATGGGCAAGAGAGACTGAGACAGAGAAGGCGACGAACAGAGAGACGCAGAGGCTAGAGAATGAAGGAAGAGTGAGAAAGGCAGAAGGGGACAAGCCAAGGGCCACTATCAGTACTCATTTTCATTCCGGAGACTAGGACAAAAGACACCAAGGTCCCCAATTCCCAATGCAAGATCAACTTCATCCTAGTAGGGAGAAGTCCTCCTGTCATCTCTTCAGGTGGACCCACCATTAGGGACTTTCCACAGAGTGGCAGGCAAACCCCAGACCCAGACCACCATTCACACACTCGGAGAAAGAGGAAAGCAACTGCTATGGGCGTGCCTGTGACTCTTGACCACAACCAAATGGTTCCATGAGAAGCACATTCAGAACCGCAGATGCCCAGAGAAACACACAGGGTACGTGATGATAGACAGGCACAAGTGTCCACACACTTAGGTGCACTCAATCTGACTGCCCTTTGACACACTCAACATCAGGGCAAAGATGTCACCAGCACTTGGCCCCTGCCCCTATATTTCTTTCTGTCCCTTCACCTCCCCTCTCCCTATGCGTCAGCTCCTTGGCTCTCTCTGGCTTCTCTCTCAGGCCCCTCCATCTCCCACTTGCCTCCAGTGTCTTCTCACCTCCTCATCACCTCCTATTTTTCTCTTTTTGTCCCTCTGCTCTCAGTATCCCCTCCTTGGGCTCTCCTGCTCCAGGCCTGGGGGCCACAGGAGGTTGCATTTTCTTGGGGATCCTCTGTCAGAGGATGGTCTGCCAGACTGAGGCCTGGAGGGATCCCAGGCAGAAAGAAATCACTCTAAGTGCTGCCCCTGCCCCCAAGACTTTGGCCAGATCCTGTGACCCAAGCAGCTCAGACTGGGTCAGCCCTGGACAGATGTGCCTTGGCCAGTTCAAGCTCTCTTGCAGTCTCCTCAGAGATTCCCATGTCTCACCCCTGACTTGGCCCTGGCATCCTGTGCAGTGAAGGCACTCAGCGAGACTGGGTGAAGCTGGGTAGGGCGGAGGTAGGACAGCTCCTGTCCTCCTTCTTCTCTGTGAGGCTCTGCCCCCAGGTAGGCTAGGGCCTGGGCAGGGCTAGACTTCACAGGAATCTATTAACCTCCAGTCAGAAGAGGGTGGAAGAGCAGGTAGGTGGCTTGGCTGTACTGGATCCAATGCCTGGTGCTGGTGTCACAGTGAGATTCAGACCCCTCCTCTTCCTAGGCCTAGTCCCAGAGACTCCTTTTCCACCACCTGTCTTCAGAACAGTCACACGCCCACCTCTGAGAAGGAGTCACCTCTGCCCACTGCCAACTTGCTCCATGTTTCTTCCTTTCCTGAGCCCCATGACCCAGCTGCAGAGTCAGTTAGGGGGAAAATCCACAAGCGTCAGGTAGCTCTTGCTCTGTCTCTTCAGTCTCTCCAGGGACAGAAGGACTGTCAGCATGTGACAAATGTCAAGAGTTAAGAAGTGTCCAGGTCTCCAAACTTGTGAGTTCATAAAATTGAAATGTGAGCATCTTTTTAAAATTCTCCCAATCGGGCATGGTGGTGCTGCCTCTATTCGCAGCTGCTGGGGAGATTGAAACAGAAAGATCTAAAGTTTGAGGTCAATTTAGGTAACTTAGTGAGACCCTGTATTTAAAAAAAAGAAGGAGAAAAATCTCGGTTAGTCTCAGCAAAGGCTATTTGATTACCTTAATTTTATTTTATTTATTTTTATGTAGTGCTGAGTATCAAACCCAGAGTCTTACACATGCTTGGTGAGTGCTCTACTGTTGAGCCACAACCCCAGATCTGTGATTACCTTAATATTTGTATATAAATAATTTTATGCTTAAAAAATGTTTCTTCTTCTTCTTCTTCTTCTTCTTCTTCTTCTACTTCTTCTTCTGTTCTTCTTTTTTTTTGTGTGTGTCTGTGTTTGCTTTTTCTGTTTTCTGTTTTTGTAGTGTCAGACATGGAACCTGGGCCTCCCATGGGCTAGGCCTGTGCTCTACCTCTGAGCTCCATCTCTAGCCCTTGTTTGTGTTTTATTTAAGTGTTTTCTGTCCTTTGTTATTTTGGGTTTCTCCTTCATGTAAGTTTGGGCTTTCTCTGTTGATTTCTCACCAATCTCAAGTTCAATATTTAGCTTATTAAGAAGCAGGCAGAGGGCTGGGGATGTGGCTCAAGCGGTGGCGCGCTCGCCTGGCATGCGTGCGGCCGGGGTTCGATCCTCAGCACCACATACAGACAGAGATGTTGTGTCCGCTGAGAACTAAAGAATAAATATTAAAGTTCTCTCTCTCTCTCTCCTCTCTCCTCTCACTCTCTCTTTAAAAAAAAAAAAAAGAAGAAGCAGGCAGAGTCTGGAAGTGGTGCTCAGTGGGAGAGAGTCTGAATATACCAGGCCCTGGTCCTCTTCCCAGCCCAGAAGGATCTTACTTACCTAAAGCTGCATGCTTTCCTCTGTGTCCTGCTTTCCTCCTTTGACCTTTGGTGATATCCTGAAGATCACCAAGCTCACCCAAGGGCTCTTTGTAATAGGTGTATAGAGTGTGGCCACGTGAGCCTTTTCTTCAGCCATCTTTTGTCATCTTTAATTTTAAGCATTGAGATTAGAGAACATCATCTGTACGGTGTCGATTCTGTACCAATTGCTTTCTTTGGTGGCTTGTCCATGGTTGGATTTTTGTATTTCATGTGTCCACCCCACCAAATCATACATTGTCTGGCTTTTCGGTATGTTTTCTAGATATTTGTTAGTTCAAAGTTTTAAATGGTGTTATTAAAGTCTAGTATATCTTTGCTCATTTCATCAGATTGATGTTTGCGAGTATATGTTGAAACACTCCAAATAAATTATTGGCTGGCGGTGGGGCAGCTGCTCAGTGCTAGTGCAGCTGCCGAGACTGTGTGAACCCTGGGTTTGTCCCCAGCAACAGCAACAACAACCAAAAAAAGCCGTTTTTCCTTTCTTTGTCATTGTTCTCTCACTTGTTGCTTGATCTGTATT